>NC_041816.1:8658583-8761921 GCF_900964775.1 Scleropages formosus | reverse complement strand
AGTAGAAGGAAATAGAAGCGTAACATGAAATAATTATCTATTAAGAAAATTCATTGTTCTTAACTCCGTAGTAGACATAAAAAAAAAAAAAATTATAGAAGTGTGAGAACGTTTTTATATGTTGACCCACATTTGCACAACACTACATGCGTTTCATAGATGTGATGGAATAAAAAAGAAAAACATTAAAAAAAAAATTTTTTTCAAGGAACCAATGGCAAGAAGTAGAATTGCGTAACATGCAACATGAAAAGTTAAATGCACTGTTTAATCACAATTTATCTGAGGACATTCTCAAGAAACTCACAATTTAAGGTTTGTATAGTAAGGTCAGTACAGTAATTTAACACATTATACAGCTTGGTCATTTTACTATGCACTGAAAGCATAAATATTAACAGTGTGAATATTTTAAGTTGCATTAACTTCTTGCTTGAAAAAAATAAAACTATCTGCCTGGTTTTTGCAATGAAGTGAATATTTATTAAGATAAAATATAGTACATCAAAATGTCTAAAAAGCTCTTTAACTATTTTGCACTTGCATTTAAAGCCACTAAATTATTCTGTCAGAATCTAAGTTGCGGGCGGATTGATATGACTTTCTTTTCAGCTCTGCTTTGCATTTTTTTAATGTCAGCTGATATCCTTATTAATAAAATGATGCCGGGATTTAGGGTCACTTAGAGCAGAGATGAAGTCTGCTGTGACAGTACCATAAAGAATAATTACAAACAGATCCTCTGACTTCTCAAGGGGAAAATAAAAAGAATTCCTTCAGCTTTTCCTGCAGATTATGTTGTTGCCCTGTTCTTTTTTGTGTTGGAACCTTGAGAACCGTTGAATTAATTAACTTTGACATGTACTGCTTTAAATAAATGATGGAAGAGGTGCTGGCAAACAGAAAGCATGTGTAAAAACCTGCTCTATTGCCTTTGGCAGCAATACACCTCTTGCACATACAGGTGGGAGCACTGAACCTTAGCCACACCTGCAGAAATAAAGTAAATATGAAATTTGTCAGATTCAAAAAGTAGTGAGGATCCTCAGATTATATGTGTGGCAATGAAATGGAGGAGCCTCTTTGCTTCTGAAGGCTACATCCCATGATTCCTGTGTCTTGTCTTGGGAGCCATTAAAAGAAAAACATCATAGGCAGCTGATAATATAGCACTGACCAACAATCACAATGGACTGTATAACTGGCTCATGTAGCAAATCCATCTGTCCAAATGCCCAGGCTCATTAGCTTATGAGCACAACTCACACACACACACACACACACACACACACACACACACACACACACACACACACACACACAGTCTGAACCGCTTGTCCCATATGGGGTCACGGGGAACTGGAGCCTAACCCGGCAACTTAAGGCGTAAGGCTGGAGGGGGAGGGGACACACCCAGGACGGGATGCCAGTCTGTCGCAAGGCACCCCAAGCGGGACTCAAACCCCAGACCCACCGGAGAGCAGGACCCAGTCCAACCCACTGTGACACCGCACCCCCGTGATTACAACTATGACCAGAAATCTGTTAGCAATTTGTTTTGTTTGTAACTCCAAAGTCACTTTTAACAGTAAGTCACTATGAAAGCAGAAGTTTCCTTCAGTCATTTCCAGGTACATGCTGTACAATACATTGAATATACGTAGCTGTAATTTTTCCATCCATCCATCCATCTTCCTCTGCTTATCCGGGACCGGGTCATGGGGGCAGTAGCCCAAGCAGAGCCCCCCAGACTTCCCTCTCCCTGCACACCTCCTCCAGCTCCTCTGGGGGAACCCCAAGGCGTTCCCAGGCCAGCTGGGAGACATAGTTTCTCAACGTGTCCCTGGGTCTGCCCCAAGACCTCCTCCCAGTGGGACATGCCCGGAACATCTCCCCAGGGAGGTGTCCAGGAGGTATCCGGAACAGATGCCCGAGCCACCTCAACTGGCTCCTCTCAATGCGGAGGAGCAGCGGCTCTACTCCGAGCTCCTCCCGGGTGACTGAGCTCCTCACCCTATCCCTAAGGGTTCGCCCAGCCACTCTGCGGAGGAAACTCATTTCTGCCGCTTGTATCCGCGATCTCATTCTCATTCTTTCGGTCATGATCCAGAGTTCATGGCCATAGGTGAGGGTAGGAACGTAGATCGACCGGTAAATTGAGAGCTTCGCCTTACGACTCAGCTCCTTCTTTACCACAACAGACCGGTACAATGACCGCATTACTGCGGACGCCGCACCGATCCGTCCGTCAACCTGCCAGAGCCGCGTTCTGTCTGGCCCGCCGGTATCCGTCAGCTGCTTCAGGATTCCCATGAGCCAGCCAGGCCCGATAGAACTCCTTCTTCAGCTTGACGGCATCCCTTACCTCCGGTGTCCACCACCATGTTCAGGGATTGCTGCTGTGACAGGCGCCGGAGACTTTATGGCCGCAGCTCCGAACCGCCACCCCGACAATGGAGGTTTGGAACGTAGTCCATTCGGACTCAATGTCTCCAGTCTCCCTCGGGACCTGGTTGAAGCTCTGTTGGAGGAGGGAGTTGAAGACCTCTCTGACAGGGGCCTCCACCAAATGTTCCCAACAGACCCTCACTATGCGTTTGGGCCTGCCAGGTCTGTCCAGCTTTTTCCCCCGCCATCGAATCCAACTCACCACCAGGTTGGTGATCAGTTGACAGCTCAGCTGCTCTCTTCACCGAGTGTCCAAGACATATGGCCGAAGATCAGAAGAAATGACTGCAAAGTCGATCATCGACCTCCGACCTAGGGTGTCCTGGTGCCAAGTGCACTGATGGACACCCTTATGCATGAACATGGTGTTTGTTATGGACAAACCATGACTAGCACAGAAATCCAATAACAACTCACCACTCGGGTTCAGATCAGGGAGGCCGTTCCTCCCAATCACGCCCCTCCAGGTGTCACTGTCGCTGCCCACATGGGCGTTAAAGTCCCCCAGTAGAACGACAGAGTCCCCAGTGGGAGCGCTTTCCAGCACGCCCCCCAGGGACTCTAAAAAGGCCGGGTACTCTGCACTGCCGCTAGGCGCATAAGCACAAATGACAGTGAGAGACCGCTCCCTGACCTGAAGGCGCAGGGAGACGACCCTCTCATTCACCGGAGTAGACTCCAACACATGACGGCTGAACTGGGGGGCTATTAATAAGCCCACACCAGCCCGCCGCCTCTCACCCTGGGCAACGCCAGAATAGTGGAGAGTACACCCTTGGTCGAGAAGAGTGGTTCCAGAACCCAAGCTGTGAGTGGAAGTGAGCCCGACTATATCTAGACGGTATCTCTCAACCTCCTACACTAGCTCAGGCTCCTTCCCCACCATGAGGTGACATTCCAAGTCCCAAAAGCCAGAGTTGGTGCCTGAGGTTTGGGTCGGCTGGGCACTCGGCCCCGACCACCACCCAATCACAACGCACTGGCCCCTTACGGCCTCTCCGCAGGTGGTGAGCCCACCGAACAGTGGCTCCACATCTTGGCTTAGGGCTGAGCCCGGCCAGGCCCCGTGGGCATAGACCTGGCCACCAGGCGCTCGCATGCGAGTGCCCCCCCCCAAGCCTGGTTCAGGGTGGGGCCCCCGGGTGACCCCATACTGGTGGGGGTAAACGAGAACCTTACTGTAATGCTCATAAGGGGGTTTTGAACCGCCACTTTGTCTCATCTGTCACCCAGGACCTGTTTGCCATGGGAGACCCTACCAGGGGCATATAGCCCCAGGCAACATAGCTTCCTGAGATCATTCAGGCACTCAAACCCCTCCACCCACGTTAAGGTGGCGTTTCGCGGAGGGGGTAATTATTTCATTAAATACATTTGAAGGAATATTATCTTAATATTTCATTAACTTTATATTAAAAAAAATTAAAACGAATGAAAATAAAATTTATTGTATGCCATAAGCTCTTAATTGGTAACTTGTTAATCTCATAAACATGTCTTGTTATGATTTCCAGCACTCAGGGCAACCCTCCTTTTCCATCGGATGCTATACTGCCATGTATCTGCTTGGAGGGTAAACACTGATTAGTTTGCTCCACTACAGAGAGAAATTTTAGAAAATACATAAGTGAAGAAAACTAAAATGAATATACACACTGGAATATATTTTTGAAAATGCATAACTTGAGCATTTAATAATGCAAGGAGTGAGTGCAATTCTAATGCTCAAATTTATGACTAACTTCAGCCAACTTGATACGTTAGGCTTGCAAATATTTGATAATTAGAACTGAGCCCTTCACACCTTAGTCAGTACTAATATAAATTCTTTTTTTATTAGTGAGAAGTTCACAGCAACTGATAAATTGCTCTCCAATTTTATGATCTATTAAATAAGAGGTGCACAGTTGCTGAAAAAACCTCAGCACATTTAATTTAGGAATGTTTCAAATGGGCATGTGTCTAACTCAGCAAGCAGCTAATTGATCTTTCAGCTTGGAAACCTAGAAAATAACTGGGTTGTACTTATTGCTCCAAGGAGCCCTTTTTATTGAATCTCTTTTGAAATCATTTTCATTCATCTTTGTCTTTCTGCTACAGCACAACATGTTGTCATATATATCAGTCCAGATGCACATCTGAAGAAGTGGGATGTTCAAAAGAATCTGAGTGCTGAATTGCATTCCTGCTCACCATAGAGACTTTACAGCGGTGTCTGAAATTGTTTTATTAATAGTTTTATTTTAGGGCAGTTGCCTTCAGCTAAGCTTTATTTTGTACTTATGAAACCCCGCCCCCTCCGTTACACTCTACATTATAATCAATTTTTCATAGTTCAGTCTTACTCAGATACAATGACTCATTTTATGTGATCAGCAACAAACTGGGTAACTGCAGCTGGGCTAAGAAATCAAATGGGAGACCTCCCTCACTTATGATCCAATCAAAGTCAGGGGAAGACAGCTTGCTCTGTGGTAAGCAATCCTATTACTACAGTAAATCGTTAGACAAATCAGAGATACTGGTTTGATCCCAGTATTGTAGTACAAGGGAAGGAGAGATGGATGGATGGATTTATGACAGGTAGTAGCATAGTGATTAGACATGGTGCCTTTGGACTCAAAGGTCGCAGGTCTGAATCTTACTTCCGGCTATGTATCTTTGAGCAAGGTACTTACCCCATGTTGCACCACTAAAAGAATTACCCAGCTGTACAAATGCGTAAATAACTGTAGGTAGATGTGTTTTTATTCGTTTGTTTATTTTACCATTTAAATATATTTTTATGTCTGTCAACAAAAGATTAAAAATGTAACATTGTAAAACAATATTTATCTGACCATTTTTCAAGCCTCATCCTAAACTTCCTTTGATTAAACTTGTAGGAAGATGGGAAAAGAACAAAAATGTTTACTTTAATTAATTTAATATACATCTGTGTCCAAAGTGACTTACAGTGTTAGGTTTGTACAGCAGCTATTTACAATGATTTACCTATTTATACAGTAGGGTAACTTTTACTGTATCAGCTCTAGGTAAGGGCCTTCATCCTACAAGGGTACTAAAGCAAGAGGTGGGATTTAATACCAGATGAAATATGATGCCTGCAGTCACTATACCACCTGTTACCTGCTACCATGAAGCAGACCGTAATTCAAAATGATAATGATATCATGTTAAAACGATGATTAATGAAACATTCATCCTATACGTGTAAATATAACATGGCTGTCTGTGGTTATTTGTGTCTTATAGTATAGCCATCAGTACGGAAGCCCTGGAGCGATGCTGAGCCTAGGTGGCCATGCGGTATGGTGCTCATGAGGGAAATTCCATGAGCCAGGGCTCAAATTCTCCTTTTCACTTGCATTCTCATCGTTTCTTCTGCTCCTCCCTTTGCTTCAGACCAACTGCAGAAGAGTAAACTCTTCATCATGCAAGCTCCTCCTTGCAGAATTTCAGGCCGTGAACAATGAGGAGTTCTGTCAAATACCAGGATTTATTCAAGCTTTAAAAAATAACAAAGAAGGTTAAACTTTATTAGGTCTTTTGTCTACACCTACTGAAGCAAACAAAAGCCTTTTTCTGTCTAAATGACCTCACTTTACAGACAAAATTGAAGCATCGCACCAAAATGTGAAACTATTCCCAAATTCAGAAGATTAAAGAAGTTTTCCTTGTAATGTTCGAAAAATAATCTAGTCAGACGTTTCATTTCATTTCCCATATGGAGATATGCAAATGTGTCACATTTGCATAATCTTTCTACAAAATGAAAAACAGATAATCAAATACCATCACATCCCATTTATATTCAATTAGCAGTTATTTATGCAAAAGCATGCTGTTGAAAGAATTTATAATTGCCAGAGTGGGCTACAACGGAAATTTTTTGGAGTGAAAAACCTGGGTGACGTTTGAAGTTCTTCACAATAGGGCAGCACGGTATACATTATACCTTTCTGCATTGGTGCAAAATAATTAGCTGTTGTTTACTTCATATAGCACACTGAGGGTTTTTGGGGTAGCAGCAGGTGGGATATTAGTTAAAGAGGTGTATCTGTAATCATAACTTTGTGGATTCAAATTTTACTGCAGAATTCCAACATAGCTTCGAGATATACTTGTTAAACTACAGAAGTGAGAGTGTGTGCAGATTTCTTTGGATAAACAGGTTTTGTATGTTGAACAAATAATAAATAATATTCAGGATGACGTAATTTAGTAGCAGGATGAGACTGATGCAACATTTTTTCCTCACCTTGGGTAACCTTACTGTGGTATGTACTCATTCTTATTTGAAATGAAAACGCTGTCTGTAGCTAATCCCATAGAAGTGACCATTATTGTTATAGTCCACATAAATGTGATGGATTGCGGGGTGCCTGAACTGTTTGACAAAGCTGTGTTCTGTGACTATATTTGAAAACCTATATTATTACATCATTTCCTTATGATCTACCCCCCTGCTACTGCTGATATGTGATAAAACCTTTAACCAGCTCAGAAAACAGAGAAAGAAAAACAATGTGGTGCTCAACCAATTGTTTGTTAAAATATCTTAACTGCGAACAAACACTGGGAAAAAAATGAACACCTTTACGGGCAGAATTTAGACATATCGTATTTGCGTAAAATGCAGTCTTTTTTCTCATTCAGTTCTTTTTTCTCCCACTCTTCCAGAACAACTTATTTACATTTTTAATTAATTTTTTCCTCTCTCAAAGTGCCAATGCTCTGTGGACTAGATGCATTTGAAGCTTCATGCTCTCAGAAACTAAGGTAAAGGATGATAACAACCAGAGTCTTACTTACAACTCACTTACACGAGAAAAGCTTCTTTCAGACTGAGCTGGGGTGTTAAGGCTCAGCAGAGGAATGGCTTTGGACTTTTGGAGACAGCCAGAGCATTTCATTTCCACACGGGCCCGAGGAGAATGCTAATGAGGTTTGCTTGTGTGCGCAACTCACAGAGCCATAAAACGGCATTTAGTGAGCTCCCCTGAGCCCACCAGATCCTCCCAGATGGGGTCATACTGTCCTTCATCCCACCTGCCTTACTGCAAGTGATGGATCTGAACTCCATTTCAGCTGAGCCTTGATGCTACTGCACCATAGACATGTTCTTCTGTCTTTCCTGCTGAGTGCCCAGAGAAGGCCTTTGCCGGATGTCATGGATCTGCTCACTCAATGATCAATTAAGAGCTCCAGACATGTTTTAACATGTCCTCCAATCACACAGCAGGCATCAGTGAGTGTCCATGGTGCCAAGCTTCTCTTTTTGTGAGCTAAAGAAGCTTCTAGAATTGCAAGCTACCACACTCTGGGAATCTTTCAAAAGCAGGGTGACGAAGATTAACACTTAATTGTTCTGTTTTTGCAGGGGGGTGCGGTGGCGCAGTGGGTTGGACTGGGTCCTGTTCTCCAGTGGGTCTGGGGTTCAAGTCCCGCTTGGGGTGCCTTGCAACAGACTGGCGTCCCGTCCTGGGTGTGTCCCCTCCCCCTCCGGCCTTACGCCCTGTGTTGCTGGGTAGGCTCCGGTTCCCTGCGACCCCGTATGGGACGTGTGTGTGTGTGTTCGTGTTCTTTTTTTTTTAACACTCAGAGGGCAAATAGTATATATTGACGTACTGTTGAAGATTAGAGGTACTTAGTGACTGACTTCATAAATATGTGGGTTTTAATTTCATGACAGCACAATTTATTTATTGGCCGTGGTGCAAAACATTTAGGGTGAGTCAAGGTCAAGTATTTGAGTGATAAAAGACTTCTGAAATGCTTTTGCATTTACCATGGCAATTTACCAAAAATACCAGGGGACTCATTTGAGTTCATCTGCCAAGACTGCTTCTTTAAAGAGGAGAAGGAGGAAGATGATGTTCAGATCCTAAAAGCGTACGCCAGCCATACAGGTATTTATAACAGAGATTTTTATTTTATTATATTTATTTTAAACATGTTGCTTTCAGAATGTCCCTCGTATGCACATTTACAAGTTTTGCACATCAGAAGCAAAAAGTTTAAAGTCGGAAATTGCAAGCAGTCCCTGGTATTGGTGAGCTTTGCAACATTTTTTGTTGCCAAACAAGGGACAATGCTTATTGGCTTGTTAAGTTATAGCATAATTTCAGGGCTGAAGAAGTCTTTCATTTTCAGTAACAGCATATGAAATTCATGGTCGCATTGGTCCCTCATGTTTTACTTCATTACTTCATCTGTACACTGTATCTTTTTTCATTGATTGGTCATACATAATATTGAATGTTTAAATCTTATTGGTTGTGAGTTCAAAGCTACCAAGTACAGATTTACCTCAACCTTCAAAGTATTATTGTGACACATCAAAATGAAATTAAATATTAGTTTTACTTCCTTTTTTTGGTACTATGGAGAAAGAAATGTGATATGATAAAAAAATACATACCAGGGCTTAAAATGATTAATATGAAAATATGAAAAGTGATATTTTGCAACTGGCAGTAATGAAACCACATCATTTTGAGACTGAAGTATCCAATTTACAAATCAATTAATTATAGACTTTTGAGGAAAAAACATATAAAATAAATAAAATCAATGGATTTTTGGGGGTGTGGTGGCGCAGTGGGTTGGACCCCAGTCCTGCTCTCCGGTGGGTCTGGGGTTTGAGTCCCACTTGGGGTGCCTTGCGACGGACTGGCGTCCCGTCCTGGGTGTGTCCCCTCCCCTCCGGCCTTACGCCCTGTGTTACCGGGTTGGCTCTGGTTTCCCGCAACCCCGTATGGGACAAGTGGTTCTGAAAATGTGTAATGGATTTTACTTCTTCACCTTAGTTAACATTCTCAGTAGAAGAAATGTGAAACAAATTACTGTTTTAGCATTTGTTTAATTGCACTGTCATTTTGCCACCAGAAACACATTCCTTCAACTGCACATTTTCTCATGTTCATTTTTCATTTAATACAAAGTTACAGAAAACAGTAAAAATATACAGTATAAATTGTCCTGCATGTGAACATTGAGAAAATTCTTGTTTTGTTGATGCATTCAGACTGCTGTCTAGATTTCAGTTAGGGGCCGTAGCAGTGCTGAGGGTGAGTGCATTTCTGCGTTGATCCAAAAGCTTAAGGTTTAAACTCGGGAGGCAGGTGCCTCCGTCTGTTATGATTTATGGATCAGGAGATTCTATTCTTTGTTCCTTTCACAGCACAAAGAGTCTGATAACGACAAGTACAATGGAGAGATTAAAGTGTCGATGGTAATGCCGCTTGGATATACACTTGTGAAATTCCTTCAGTATTTCTGTAATACTCCTGGCCCCTGTAACAACAGGCCCGTGATAATGTTATTGCTCATGGTTCATGACCAGCAAGATAAGAGAAATGAGTTTTTGTAAGCCGGGCAAAAGCTTAACCTCTGACTTATTTTATATCAGACCTGGCAAACCTGTTGGCCTTCGTCGGTTGTGTCTATGAGTACAATATAATTTGCTGCAGGTATTTAAATGTATTCCCATCATTGCTGTTGTCAGTGATATGCCTGTTGTACCCCACCAGAGCAAAACAAATGTCATTGTTGTAGTTACATAGTCCCCTCTTAGGAAACATTGTCTCGGAGCTAGGGGTGGAATTTCATACATTTACAACAGTTTTATAGACCTTTATTTCAAAACAATCACGATAGCTAATGAATTCAATATATGGAAATTAAATTGATTGTCTACAAAATATTTTGGTGCAAAATACATGTGAATAATACACATAAACGCTACGTTTATGTGTCACAATCTATGGGGAAAATACCCCAGAGAACCACAGAGGAAGGTCAATATAATTAATTCAAAATTAATTCCAAACACCTACACCTCATTAAAGCACTCTTTGAAAGGAGACCCACCCACAGTGACTGCAGAATCTTACTGAGAAACCTTGGCTTTCCTTGGCCCACAGCTTTGACTCTTTGGACTATCATCATCACACTGAAACCACGACTCCACGGATTTCAACCCTTGCTTTTCAAACCACAACCACACCCTTCTGGACTCTGACCCTGGCTTTTGAACCGCAGCCTCTCCGGTCAAGCCCTGAACTCAGCCAAGCTCCTCGGAACCCGGACCCACCTCTTGAGTGTCTTTGTCCCAAGTCCAGACTCAGATCCTTTTCTGTTCCCTTTCAAACAGCTTCAGTTCCTCAGTACCAATTGACACAGTCTCTCTAAAGAGCTCCATGCTTGCAGTGTGAGGAAAAAAATCACAGAAAATGTGACAATAAGGCTCTTTCAGACTTTTGAATTCAATTAAATTTTTTTTTATAGAGCGTTCTTCTCAAGCAGTGACACAGAGTGCCGAACAAAAGCATAAGACAAAGAAACAAAAAAGACAGTTGACTATGTACGAGAGTAATACATTATCCACACACACACACACACACACACTGCTTGTCCTGAGCAGGTTTGCAGCAAGCTGGAGCCTAACTCACAACACAGGGCGCAAGGCTGCAGGGGAAGGGGACACACTCAGGACGGGATGCCAGTCCGTCACAAGGCACCCCAAGCAGAGCTGGAATCCCAGACCCACCAGAGAGCGGGTACAGGCCAAACCCATTACACCATGGCACCCCCTGTATATATTATCCATGCATTTATTAAAGCTGTAACTTTGCCTACTGGTCAAGGAGGAAGAGTACAAAAAAAGACTCAACTGAAAATCAAGGGTAAAAAAAGACCACTGGTGGTCCTAAGTGTCAGTAGCTGCCCATCCCTCCTGGTCATTCTAGATTTAAAAAAGACTGAATTTACAATTAATAATACCATTGTAGCTGAGTGTTAACTTGGTTTCCCGGTTCCCAAAGGTATGTCTCGTCCATCATGGCAAGTAGTCATCAGCTTCAGTCAGCATGGGGTGCTTGTATGATGACTGGCTAGCCTTCTTAGGTCTTAGGGAAACAATTGTCATCAAGAAAGAAATTGTTAGTAATTGATGACTTCAACAGATTACAGGTGAATACAGAGCTGGAAAGAACACAGCCAACTAGAATTACACTTCTTAGTGATATGCCTGAGTGAACATGTAAATCTTTAGTCTGGATTTAAAGATTGGAACAGACGGGGCATTCCTGGCAGTAATTGGTACACTATTCCACAGTTTAGGTGCTCTTTGGCTAAAGGCAAGCCCTGCTACTGAGATCTTGATCACAGGTACTTTAAGGTAACCTGCATCCAATGAATGAAGACACAAACAAAGTCTTGGAAGACAAAAATGCATAATCTCAAAGGTAAACTGGAGAAATGCCATTTACAAATACCCTCGGTTTACATAAGATCTCATCAGATGATATTCAATTCATATCCATACATCTGTAAATAGGGTATATAGTTATGGTTTATAAATAAACTTCAAGACACTAAACTATCGTTGGAATGTTTAGACAAGGGGTTCTTAACCTGGGTTCCTTGGGGGTCCATGAAACATAGTCTTGCTTTGAAAATAATATAGACTGTGGTGGCAATAAAGTTAAAAATAAAATTAAAGGATTACTATGTCATTACTATTTATGACGCGGGGGGCGCAGAGGCGCAGTGGGTTGGACCAGGTCCTGCTCACGGGTGGGTCTGGGGTTCGAATCCTGCTTGGGGTGCCTGTGACGGACTCGCGTCCCGTCCTGGGTGTGCCCCTCCCCTCTCCAGCCTTATGCCCTGAGTTGCCGGGTTAGGCTCTGGTTCCCTGTGACCCCGTATTCAACCGGTTCAGAAAATGTGTGTGTACTATTTATGACAATTTCAAATGGTGCTTCAGTGCAACAAATTAAATTAAATGTTTTATCGAAATCTATTTATGGAATTTAAGAAGTTAAGACAAATAATGTAACTTCTTTGTTGCTGAAATAGAAAAAAACATTGTCTTCAGTCTTTGCATATTGGGTATAATGTCTTTCGGAAATTCTCAGAAAAAGCGCATCTTTTTCACTATCACAAATACAAGTACACATGTCTAGTGTGTTGGCTGTCATTTTTGTGTCGGGTTTGTGCAAGTGTGTTTAAAATGTGGACAGACACACAGGTGTGGTGTCCATAATTAGCATTGACTACTGTTCTCTGACATCAGACGCACCCTTCTGCTTCAACAGGCTCAACCTGCACCCTGCAGTTTACTGAACTCAGAACCCACAAACACATGCGTGCACATGTACAGTTCCCACTGGGTAACCTGACCTCTCTGTGCAAAAAATAAAACCTCCTCTGCAATTCCAGCAATGATGACTGCAACACAATTTACAGCTATTTGCTGAACTCAAACTCTTTGCCTTATAGTTAAAAAAAAAGAACAATTCCAAGGCCTGTTAGATTCTCGGCTCCAACGTTTCAGATTCAAATACGGCACCGGTGGAGTTCTCAGTGAAATTGACTTGGTTTCCTTTGGGTTGCAGTTCAAATAATTATTCCTTGGAGGATGAATGTGTCATGGTCGGGTCTTGAAGGAAGCGGCGGACCCAAGTGCAGAGCGGTAATCGTGGTGTCTTCGGGGAAATCCAAGAGAGGAGGTCAGAGAACGGGCAAAGGGTCTTCGAGGTGCGAACGTCGCAACAGGGAGGATCCAAAAGGCGAGGTCAGTACACAGGCAAGAGGTCGATGATCAGAAAGAGGCAGGAGATTGGGGGAACAAGGGACGGGTTCGGGGAAGGCGTTCGGGAACAGGAAATGGCTGGAGAAGGTCGCTAACGAGGAGGCAGATCAAGGTTCCGCATCACCTGGTGGTCTGACGCAGCCTTTTATGCTGTGGTCTGCATTGCGTCCCAGGTGTTCCGTGTTGGCTCGGAGGTGTGGGCGTGGCAGAATGTGTGTGTGTCTGTGAGAGACAGCACAACTTGGCATGAACTGCTAGTCTCAAACTGGACGAACAGCTATCGTAAATGGACAAATTTTATGGCTAGATGCACACTGAAACAGACATGTGCACAAACCTCCCAGCACTCTTCAGACAGTCACTAATTTAAGTTTTATGCCATCAGTAATTTTACTGAAAGCATTATAAATATCTTCATAAAACAAAACAGAGCATCTGATGACTAATGGCAGGTCTTTGGAGAGCTAATAATCCACAATTACAGAACACCCTCATCTCCTTGTGCCACAGTCTCTTGTTGAGATAACCAAGCAGAAGCTATGACTTAAATTACCCTAGAAGGAGATATTACCAATTTATTTAAAAAAAAAAAAAAATTAATGAAGAAAAAAAAACCCATGAAAGGATCCTCCTTCAGAGTGTATGAAAAATGACATTGTTTAGATATGTTATGATAATGAAGTAGTATTTAAAAAGCAACCACATGGAAATATGCAGGAATGCCTGAACGTAAACATATCTGATGACATCAAAGAATAAGTAAAGGGAATGGTATCTGGCATGCCCTTGAACTCACTGTGAAGCATCTCACTAACCAACGTGTCACCCGTAATGATTGGATGTCTTCCTTACACTTGGGCATGAATTCAAGGACAAATAAAGGAATGGAGAAAATAAGCCCATTGTTGTTCAACCTCCAAACAAATATTAGTCATTTGGAATGTGTAAGTGTCACGTGGGAGTTCATAACTAACCATTTTCTGATACTTTCATCCTCTCTATTTGTAATCCGAGGTGGGTATTCAGATGTTTCGGCGGCACAGTGGCACAGCCAGTAGCGCTGCTGACTCACAGTGCCTGGGTGGTGTGAGAGGACATGGGTTCAATCTCTGCTCAGTCTGTGTGGAGTTTGTGTGTTCTCCCTGTGTCTGGGTGGGTTTCCTCTGGGTGCTCTGGTTTCCTCCCACAGTCCAAAGACATGCTGTTCAGGTTCACCCATAGTGTGTGTGTGACAGAGAATGTGTTACACTGATGTATGGATGAGTGACCCTTTGTAAGTTGTGTATTTAGCAGTGTTAAGTCACCTTGGTAAATAAGGTGTGTGGGCTGATAACACTACATAGAGTTTCTTGGAACTTGCTTTAGAGAAAGCATCTGATAAATTAAGTAATGTGAATGCTGTATCTGAATTACAATAGACTTCTGGTCTTACTGTGATTCTGCACAATGATACTTGCAAATGCTACGTAGAGGGAGTAAACTTTCAAGCAGTTGCTATTAAATACTTTGCTCACTGGTTGTTTTCCAAGATTGGTGATTTTAGGCTCCTCCCACTTCAGCCTGCCCCACCCCTTTAAATCTGTTAAGAGCAGGCACTACAATCTCACTGTACAGGAGATCAAACAAATGGCCTTTCAGTCAATGGGGTTCAAATGTTTGTGGCACGTGGGGAGAAAAACCACACAGATGCAGTTTACAGAATACAACAGGTACACGTGCACACATTTCTACTTGAAGCATAATACATTACCAATGTGTTATGCTTCCAAAAGGACAAGAGACCAGGACTTCAGAAGCATAAGAGTTTTTGAAAAAGGAATCCATTAGTGTATCCAGACACAGTAAGTGTGTGTCCTCTTGTCCGGTCGACCAGGCTGTTTGTCAAAATATTAATCATTAGAATTACTCAGAAAATGGATGAACACACCAAAATGTTGCAGAGGCCCACAAACAGAACAATTAAAATATGAGGGAGAGGAAGGACAGGTGAGGACAAATGAAATAGGAAGTATTTCAAACAACTTCCAGTACCTGACTTCTAAGAGAGCATTTATGAATGGCATATGGCAGGCTTATGGGACTGTCACAAATGCCAGACCTTTAAAGCGACATCACAATGGTTCATTGAGATATATAAATGACCATTTTAGCGTGGATTAGTATGCAGCATGTGATGTTTTATCGCAAAATATATAAAGTGGCCGTGTTTGCCTTATGAAACATTTATGAGGGTTATGTGTGATGGAAGTTGGACGTAATTTGAGATGAAATATGATTAAAAGACTCTTAAAAATGTGTGCATAGAATATATTAGAGAACATGTAGAAACAATTAAAGAACATATGAAGGGAGCCTTGTCTACAAACAGGAAGTCTTTACCTCATATGAAGGGATGCTGTTTACTGTGTCTCAGTTATCACTGTGTGTTACATAAAGTGTGCTCTCTCCCTGTACATAACCTGACAGACTCTATTATTTCTAATTAATGCTATAATTTAGTAGCATCACACTGAAGAACTTATTATGGGTATGCATAACTGACTTACGTGATATCGGGAGTGCATAGCCCCCCCCCCCCCCCCCCGACACGTGGGGGCATGGTTTGAACTACTGACTTTGGATTAGAAGGTTGCAGGTTAAAATTTCACCTACTGCTGTAGTTACAGTGATCATGCTACTTACCCTAAAATTGCTCCAGTAATGTTACAAAACTGTTGAAATAGGTAAATAATTATAGGCAGGTTAACATTATAAGTCACTTTGGGGAGAAGTATCAGCTAAATTAATAAATGGCACTTATAGGGTTCAGTTGGTGGTACACTGGCTAGAACTGCTGCCTTTGGACTCACAAGTTCAATTCCTGCTTCCACTTGTACTACCCTTGAGCAAGAAGGTACTTATCCTAAATTACCCCAGTAAAAATACTCAGCTCTATAAATGGGTAAAAAATTGGAAATAGCTTAACATCCTAACTTGCTTTGGAAAAGAGCATCAGCTAAATTAATGAATTCCTCTGTTTGAGTACCTTAGTTCTGGTACCCTCCACAAAAGTCAAAATGAAAGATGGTGGGACATCTGTTTTCCTATTCAAAGTGGAACAAATATTAGTTGTTTATTTGCCCTGACAAACGACAGACTCAGAGAGCAAGCCCAGTCAAAAAGAGTGCTAAAGAATGATAAAGCTGACTGTGCACCATATATTACACATAGGTGATGGGAAGGATCTGAAATGCCCTTGGATGTCAAATCTGCAAAAGGCATCCTGGAGCTGGACATGCTTACTCAATATGAGGACACATCTTCATGCTTGGCAGATGTGCGATTCCCACACACAGTTTGCGCAAACTTTTCTAGTGAACTGAAACTACCAGGACAAATAGCATGTTTTTAATTAAACAATTCATTTAAACACACACACACACATTGGTTGAAATCACTTGTCCCAAGCAGGGTCACGGCAAGCCAAAGGTGGAGGGGAAGGGTACACATCCAGGACAGGACACCAGTCTGTCACAAGGCACCCCAAGCAGGACTCAAACTCCAGACTCACCACAGAGCAAGCACAAGTTAAGTCTGCTGTGCCATAGCGTCCCCCTTAATTCAAGAAGTAATTAACAATTGTTATGAATTACTTTGAATTATACATTTTGGGTTGTAATGCTACTCATTGACACATAAATGTCAATAAATATTTTGAAATATTTTACTAAAAATTTTCACAACTTTAAGACGTCATGAAGCTTTTTTGCCACCTTCTTTAGAAGTACAGAATAATAACTAAAGTTGAAATGAGATTAGCATGTGGTGACTTGTAGCCCCATTTTTCACTTCAAACTATGTTTCATTAATAAAATTCTCCAAACGAAGCTCATTGTTGGTAGTATTGAGTAAATATGGTCGCCTAAATTGAATCTGACAAAGCCATATTATGATTCATCACCCCATATTAGATATTTCACATTCTGGAATTAAGAAGTAATGAGAAGACAATGAGGCCTTCCAGGAGATAGATGGGTCTGGCAGGGGAATGAGAAATAGTTGTATTATATACATGTAACCATGTTTCCAATCAAAAACGGCACTCAACTCCTCTGGTGGAGACAGGATCAGCAATGCCCCTCACCAGCGACATCAGGTAATTTTGTAGGATCCTAGAAAATTCTATAAAAAATTCCATTAAAGATCATCAAATTATGCATTTCTTTTAGTTATATCCAATAGCCTTCAAAACTGAGGTAAAAATGTAATATCAGAGCAAACTTTCAATAGTTTATTAAAGTTCTCATAGGCACATGATATACAGTACATTCATTGAAGATACACAAGACAAAATGTTACAACCCATGTATACGACAATGGCTGTACTCAAGGGCCCAGTCCAACCAACCTCACCATGAAGCCACAGCAACACCCAGCATTGCCAACATATATCTCAATGACTCGAGATAAAAAAATTTTAATTTCCTTCCCTAACTAACATAACCACAGGGTACCAAAATGTGTATTTCATTGAGGTTGTCAGGTGGGCACCTCCCTTTATCGTTGTTTCATTAAATTAGGTCCATGACACCTCCGGAAGGCTCAACAGTGGAGTCTGGTGTCCCAGACCTACCCCCCTTTACACACGTTACAGTAACTCCACAAACTTCACTACCCCAGTTAAACCACTGCTCCATAAATACCTTCTATTCCATCATCTTTACAAATTCAAATCATCCCAGATCACAGTATACCTGCCAATAAAAAGTGCAAATGCACTTCTCCGCAAACTGAAATAACATTGCCATGTGTGCATACTTTCCACCAGCTGCCTCCCATTACTAGCCACCTGCCATTAATTTTACTAACCACTACATACCTCCCTCCAACCTGTAACCCCAGCTACCGTGCTCTTTCTTCAACCATAACCACTGGCTTGTCTTCTCAGCGGTCTCAGATACCGCCATCCTTAGTGAACAGCCTCTTACTCCAAATACCCCCAACATTGACGTAGCTGATTTAGCCACAGACCCCCTAAAACCTATCTCTACCGGTCTCACATGAGCCCACCATCCACAGTCTCTGGCCTCTGCCACCAGATCTATATATTTTAACAATGTCCGCTCATATGCCTCATCAATAGCATCTCCAAACTGCACAAATTACATTTGATTCTCATTCTGGCCAAATCAGCATCTTAAAAAAGATTAAACCTGCATGCAGTTGATTACTTCTGCATAATTAATGTATGAAGTACACACTGTCTGGCCTCGTGCTGTAGTGGGGCCATTTTTCTTTGGGGTGGAATGGAGTGGTGCTTAGCGCTGTTACCTTCCAGAGGAAAGTTGTGGGTTCAGATCCCTTCTCCTGCTGTAGTACACTTAATCAAGGAACTCAGCTTGAATTGATACAGTAAAAATTATTTTGCTGCATAAGGTGGTAAATCATAATACAGTCACAGCACTTGGTATTGTTTGCCTGGATCTTCCTGGGATGGTCAGCAAAAGAGGGCACCTTGGTGGATCCCATTCATGTGGAGAATTCCTCTTTATTGGAGATCCTGGGGATTTATTCCAGACAGCTGCACTTGTGACAAGCTATCATTATCACCAAATCCAGGGTTGCCAGAGTGCTCCCAGAAGACAAAAACAGATTGTAGAATATTTTTGAAATTACATGATGTAATTAGGGTTCTCTTTTTTCATGAAGTGAACTGAACGGAACTGTGTGTGCAAGTAGTGTGAAAAATAGAGCTGTGCTGGCATGAAAAATTAATAATTCATAGATGTTTGGGTTGCTCTCAGACTGTCATTGCTGTTGTCAGAATAATGCACAATGTATTGGGGTTTTGCAGTAAATCATAATGCACTTGTATTTAATGTAATTGCACTCTACATCATTGTGTGCTTTGACAGGCAGTTTTTTTTTTTTTTAAAATATGCTATGATAATCATGAGCATGAGTTTAGAAAACAAATAATCTACCTAAAAGAAAATGATAAAACTGGAGAGAGGAAACAAGAAGAAATAAAACAATTACATTACAATCAAGAAACAGTAGGGGTATCCCAACAGTTTGGCTAATGTTTCTCTGGGAGATATTTGCATAGCCGAATTATTTCTTTATTATTTATCTTTCTTTGAGATTTTGACAAATTAACATTTCTAATTAGCGCACTCCAGTTCGAGAAAAGTGCTGCAGCAAATTTCAAAATTTCTGCACTCAGAAAGAAAACGGAGCCAATAAAAGACAGTCTCCATCACAAAGTCAGGGCTCGGTAACATGATAAAGTTGTCAGACGCATCAGTGCCACCAGACTTTCAGCTGCTTTAATGGCTTGGAAGGTATTACACGCACATTTTCAGAACCGCTTGTCCCATACAGGGTCACGGGGAACCGGAGCCTACCCGGTAACAGGGCGTAAGGCCAGAGGGGGAGGGGACACACCCAGGACGGGACGCCAGTCCGTCACAAGGCACCCCAAGCGGGACTTGAACCCCAGACACACCGGAGAGCAGGACCGTGGTTCAACCCACTGCACCACCGCACTCCATGGAAGGTATTATATCGTGGTTATTCAATGCTCTTGTGACAGACTGAACTTGATTGTGCATTGTCCAGTTAGATTCATTATGGTAAAAAGGGAAGTTTAGTACAATGGGTAGTGGGAGAACTAACAGCAAAACTGCGGACAGACTCCCTTATACAGTGGCTCTTCAACTTATAAGCACAACTGAGACCGCAACTTCATAAATTGGTTTGTAGGTCCAAATTTGAGTTCTTAGGTCGCAATCTATAAAGCAGGTCTCACTTATGTTGTGGTGTCCGAAAAGGAAGGTACACCGTTCTTTGGAGGTTTCTCTGAAACAAAGCACTGGAACACTTGAAGTGTGCAAAATAAAGAGTTTATTAGGAATAGTAGCTCGTGTCACAACCTCACTTCACACCGCGGAACCTCATCTGCCTTTTTTGCGCGAAAACACCCCCGTTATATATAGTGCCGCCAATAACGGTTCCCGCTTCTTTTAGGAACTCACCAATGACAATTATCCTTTGTCAGCTTACACCCTACAGGCCGGCAGGAACCTTTCTTTTACAAAACTCTCAAGGATTCGTTCTTGGTGTAAAACACCACATATGTAATCATTTATCAGTTTGGCTGTTGCTTTCCTCCAAAGCAACATAGTGCTAATTACAGCAGTGGCTGGGGTTTCAGCCTGTCCTGTGAGTACAACATGACAGTGCTAACTGCTGTACCACCTGTTGGACAGTTATTTATTCATGGTTTATTACCTGAAAGTGGGTAGTATTGTGGTTAGAGCTGCTGCCCTTCAGTAAAAAGTTTACAGGTTTAAATCTCATCTCCAGCTGTAGTACTCTAAACCAAGGACTTACCCTAAAATTACCCAGCTGTATAAACAGGTAAATAATTATTATAATAAAGTTGCTTAACATTGTAAGTCACTTTGCAGAAAAGCATAAACTAAATCAGTAAATGTAAAGATATAGTTAAGTTAGAAAAGCTGTAATAACTAAAATAAAATTTAAAAAAAAAAATCTTTGTTAGATTCTTATTCAATTCTTCTTCTTGCTGCTAATCACAGACACTCAAGACCACCTGTTGTTCGGTGAAAACTGAAAAGTCAGAAGAGACAAGAAACAGGAGAAGACAGGGTGAAGCTCCTTGGGCTGCAGCCTTCCTAGCTCTGCATATGACCAGAAGCCTCTGTCTGCAAATGTGTTGTGAGCAATTTCCGAAGAATTGCATTGGCATGGCCCACCCACTGAAGACATTCAATGTCCTATGTTGGTTCTTTTGTTTGCTGCTGTGGTGGAAGGTCTTGCCCACCTCTGGCTGAATATAGCATAGCCTTTAGCGCTTCTTTCTCGCTGTGTTACATTTTTATTGGCAAATCTCCATTTTACTAGTTCCAATGAAAACCAAGGAACAAATTTCATTTAATTCATTTTAATTTCACCTGACACTTTTCTCCATATTATGCTACACCCACTTTTACAGCCAATATGTTGTTCCAAGAATCAATGCCTCCTTCATGGACTCTTGGGAAGGGTCAGAATTACAATGTTTCTTTGTCCTTAATCAGGGACTTCGACTTTAACCACTATGGCTTTTGTTGTCATCAATACAAGACAGTTAGTAATCTTGACTTTTGATTGTGAACTGTGTGTAAAAAGTAATAATACTAGTTCTTGGGGCTTCGTGCAGGTCTCAGTACTCGGTCGTCTTCTCTTCTCTTCTCAATCTAGACCTCCTCCCTTGGCCCGGTCATAACCTCCTATAGATTCAAATACCACTGCTATGCGATGATACACAGCTTTTTCTCTCCTTTCCACCTGGAGCATCAGACATTTCCTTGTGCATCACTATCTGCCTGTCGGACATCTTTGCATGGATGTCTGATCACCAATTCAATTCAATTTATTTTTATAGAGCGCTTTTCTCATGCAGTGACACAGAGCACTTTAACACTGGCATAAGACAAGAAAACAAATACATCAGATAAGAAACAAAGAAGACAGTTGACTAATGACTACCATAATATAGTACTTGTATAGAGCTATAAGTATGCCTACTGGCTATGGAGGAAAGGAACAAAATCTCCCATCTGAAAGTTAAGGGAGAAAAAACCCTCTGGGGGTCCCAGGGCCAGTGGCTGCCCACCCATCCTGGGAACTCTAGATTAAGTAACAATTCTAAGCCAGTTAACAAGTAATAATGATATTGTTGCTATATGGTATCTTGAATCCCCAGCTCAGCATGGAATGTCTCATCCATCATGGCAGTTGATCATCATCTTCAGTCAGCATGGGATTTGTCTGTCACCACCGGCCAGCCTCCTCAAGTCTTATGTAGCAAGGCAATGCTCAATAAGAAGAAAGAACAGAGTTAATAATTTCTAACTTAAACAAGTCAATTTAATATGCATTTGTATAAAGGTGGTAAAAACAACCAAGGCAAGTGGAATTACATTTCAAGGCGGAATGCCTGAGTGAACATGTAAGTCTTTAATCTGGATTTGAAAACAAAAACAGATGGGGCATTTCTGACAGTAACTGGAAAAGTATTCCACAGTTTAGGTGCTCTATAACTAAAGCTGCGACCTTCTACTGAGGTCTTATTATCACAGGTACTTTAAAGTAACTTGCATCCAATGAACGAAGATATCGTCCTGGGATATAAGAATCAAAAATCTCACAAAGGTAAGCTGGAGCAATGCCATGTACTGCCTTATAGGTCAAAAGAAAGATTTTATAATCAACTCTAAATGCAACCAGAAGCCAATGTAACGATTTAAGTACTGGTGTTATATGGTTGTACTTACTAGTTCTAGTGTCAATTCTCGCAGCAGCATTTTGTACCAACTGTAGCCTGGACCACATCCCATCGTCACTCCTACAAAACATTTCCCTCCAACTCTCCACCTTCATTTCTAAGATCATCAACTCCTCACTCTCCTTTGGCTATTTCCCAGCTGCCTTCAAAGCTGCTCTCATTTCACCTCTGTTAAAGAAACCCACCTTGGATCCCAACTCGGTTCAAAACTACAGACCATTCTCTCTCCTCTCCTTCCTGTCTAGACCGGACCACCTGTGATCAACTACAGTATCTGAATTCCTCACCTGGAACCATCTCCTCGATGGTTTTCAGTCTGGTTTCAAAGTTGGTCACTCTACGGAGTCGGCACTTCTGGTAGTGTCTGATGCTCTCCAGTTGGCTAGAGCCGCCTACCTCTCCTTGGTCCTCATCCTCCTCAATCTGTCTATAGCATTCAACACTGTCAACTACTGGATTCTGCTCTCCTCTCTTAGTCATCTTAGGATCAAAGGAGTAACGCTAAGATGGTCCTCATCTTAAAATCTCTCTCACCTTCCTGCTTTGCCTCTGCTACTCTGGCCGCTCTCCCTTCTGCTCCACAATTCTCAGATCTATCTACAGATGATGCCACTAACACTTTCCTCTCTGCCCTATCTTCCACCCTTGACTCTCTCTGTCCTCTATCTTATAGACCAGCACTCCCCATTGCTACCACATGGCTGTCTGATATGCTACATGCTAACAGAACCAAACTGCAGGTTGCAGAGCAAAGATGGTGTAAATCCAAAACTCCATTGCACCTGGATGCTTACCAGTCATTCTTAGCTGCTTTTCAGTCAGCTGTCTCTTCAGCTAAATCCTCCTTCTTCCACAATAAAATACAGTCTGCATCCAAAAAAAACCATACAGTCTCTTTGCCACCTTCTCATCCCTTCTGTGTCTCCCGCCACCTCCTCTTCCCTCTTCTCTCACTGCTGAAGACTTTGCTTTGTTTTTCAGAGACAAAGTCAAAGTGATCACTGATAAATTCTCACCATCAACCTGCCCGGTTTGTACTGGACCTCCCTGCAAAGCTATCCTCTCCAACTTCAAGCCGCTCTCTGAATCTGAAGTTGCTGACCCCCTGATATTGCGCAGAGCCACCACCTGCTCGCTTGATCCGATCCCATCATCACTCCTTCAGAACATTTCCCTGCAACTCTCCTCCTTCATCTCTTCTATCATCAACTCCTCACTCTCCTCTGGCTGTTTCCCAGCTGCCTTCAAATCTGCTCTAATTTCACCGCTGTTAAAAAAATCCTCTCTGGACCCCAATCTGGTTGAAAATTACAAACCGGTCTCTCTCCTCTCCTTCCTGTGCAAAACCCTTGAGCGGGCAACCTATGATCAACTGTCCAATTTCCTCACCCGGAACCATCTCCTTGATAGTTATCAGTCTGGTTTCAAAGTTGGTCACTCCACTGAGACCGCCCTTCTGGCGGTGTCTGACACTCCTCCCTCTCCTCGGTCATCATCCTCCTCGATCTGTCTGCAGCATTCGACACTGCAAATCACCAGATTCTACTCTCCTCTTTTAACCAGCTTGGGTTAGGTGCGGCATTAAGATGGTTTGAGTCCTACCTCTCTGACAGATCCTATCAAGTGGTCTGGTGGAGCTCTCGTTCTTCTCCTCTGCCTCTCTCAACCGGTGTTCCACAGGGCTCGGTATTGGGTCCTTTTCTTTTCTCCATCTGCACCTCCTCCCTCGGTCCAGTCAAAGCCTCCCATGGATTCAAATACCAGTGCTATGCTGATGATACCCAGCTCTTCCTCTCCTTTCCACCTGGTGTGTCAGACATCTCCGCACGCATTGCTGCCTGCCTGTCAGACATCTCTTCATGGATGTCTGATCACCACTTCCAACTCAACTTCTCCAAAACAGAGACTCTTTACCTCCCAGCTGGCCTGTCCTCTTGTCACGACCTCTCAATGAAACTGGACAACTCACTCATTTCGCCTAGCTCCTTTGCTAAGAGTCTGGGAGTAATGATTGATGTGTGTCTGTCGTTCTCTAAACATATTGAAGCCACAACCCGGTCCTACAGGCACATCCTGCATAACATTCATAGGATCTGTCCCTACCTCACTACTGCCTCCACCCAATTACTTGTCCAGGCCATGGTGACTTCCCGTCTGGACTACTGCAACTCTCTTCTGTGTGGCCTTCCTGCTAATGCCATCAAACCTCTGCAGCTTCTACAGAATGCTGCTCCACGAGTTGTGTTTGATTTGCCAAAGTGCTCCCATGTATCTCCTCTACTCATCTCTCTGTACTGGCTTCCTGTGGCTGCCCGTATCAAATTCGAAACCCTGGTTACTGTGTACAAATGCATCAATCAAACTGCTCCCGGCTATTTACAGGACTTGATCAACTGGTACACCCCAGCCAGGCCCTTTCGCTCATCTACTTCTGCTCGCTTGGTGGTCCCGCGCACGAAAGGCAAAGCTCGGAGGTTCTCGGTTCTGGGTCCGTTGTGGTGGAATGACCTTCCCCTGTCACTCAGAACTGCGGCAACTCTGTCTGTTTTCAAGAAGGGTCTGAAAACCCACCTTTTCCAGATCCACTTTGCCCAAGATCTCTTCAGATCATCTATGGTGTAACTGTTCATGCATCGTAAGTCCAGAAGTGTCCCCAGATACAACCTTCATTCAGCCATTATTCCGGTATTGTACTGCTCATTTATGTTTCTTATAATATTTAATTTAAAAAAATAATAAAAAGAAAAATTGCTGTGCGTATCGGGATTTGTCTGTGTCTTGTGCACCTACTTGAAAGATGAACCTTGGTGCAGCAAGTGGTAGGGAACAAACTAGGTTTGCTTGAGACTTTCATGTCTGCAGGCATCTCCTTCTCCCACAGTAATGCATAAATTGTACTTTTGCTGAGATGTACGTCGCTTTGGACAAAAACGTCTGCTAAATGAATAAATGTAAATTTAAATGTAAATGTAACGCTGCGGTGGCGCAGTGGGTTGGACCATGGTCCTGCTTTCCAGTGGGTCTGGGGTTTGAGTCCTGCTTGGGGTGCCTTGCGATGGACTGGCGTCCTGTCCTGGGTGTGTCCCCTCCCCCTCCGGCCTTACGCCCTGTGTTACCGGGTAGGCTCCGGTTCCCTGCGACCCTGTATGGGACAAGCGGCTCTGAAAATGTGTGTGTGTGTGTGTGTGTGTGTGTGTGTGTGTGACACTAGCTGTCCAGTCCATTTCCAAAGCCAAGTTCCTTGGCTCAGAAGTATGATGACAGGGGTTCAGGAAACCCTTCTCCACAGTGGGCTGTTAAACCACAATGCCACTGCATTCCCCACAGCAGTTTTGGGTGCGTTTTGCAATTCAGCCGCACATCAAATAAATACACAATTTCTATACAGAATACAGAAATGAATCTATAATATATCCAGGGCCAAGAGGGAAATATGTTCACCGAAACAATTACGCCTTGTGAATACTACAAGTTACATGTATTCATGAAGAAGTGCTCCCCACTTCCACCCCTGGCACCAAATGCAACATTCTTCAAGCAAATAATAAAAAAAAGGTGAAATGCCCATGCTGTACCCAAACCTGCACTGAGCTTCATTCAGCTCACGAAAACAACAAAACAACCATCGAAATAAAGAAATATCTTTGGGAGAGACAAGAATATATGTTTCCCTTAATGAGTTTATTCAAAATCAGAAGGAAAGTTTTATTTATTTATAATGTAACATTTACATTTATCAGACACTATTTTTTTTCTCCAAAGCAACTTCCAGTGAACTCTATGTAGTGTTCCCAGCCCTCACACCTTATTCACCCAAGGTGACTTACACTGCTAGATACACTACTTACAATGGGTCACTCATCCATACATCAGTGGAACACATTCTCTTTGTCACTCACACACTGCAGGGGGGAGACCTAACCAGCCTGTCTTTGGACTGTGGGAGGAAACCGGAGCAAACCCACACAGACACAGGGAGAACGTGCAAACTCCCCACAGACTGACCAGGGATCGAAGCCACGTCCTTTTGAAACACCCCAGTGCTGTGAGGCAGCAGCACTACTTACTGCGCTACTGTGCCGCCCTAACATAATATAATATAATGCAATCTTCTTCTTCTGCTTGTTGTTATTATTATTATTATTATTATTAAGTCTAAGGGCAATAGTTAAGGGGTTTTTATCACCTTTACAGTGTTTTTTTTTAGTTCAGCATACTTTTACCATTGTCTTGCACTCAGAGGACCCTGGTATGAATCCTCCTCATTCTGTGCCCTTGTATAATCCTGCAGTATATTTACTTGAGCTCCAACATATTGCCACGCCCACACCTGCATCATCGATACAACTGACAGAAATCAAGCACCGGACACCAATCAATACACTCACCCTTAAAAGACCCTCCTCTGCTCTCATTCCCTTGTGGAATCTCACAGAGACAACCGTCTTTCTGCGCCATGTCCTGCTCTTCCTCATCCCTTACTTCCTGTATCACTTCTCCGGCTTTCAACCCTTCGTATTGTCCCCTGACTACATCCATGGATCCTCGCTTTCACTCTGACCGCCGATCAACCGACTCTTCGCCCACCCCCTGACTCCTTGATTCCTGACGAATGATCCTGCACTTGGGTCCAGCCGCCCCGGCATCCTCAGTTCCGCATGACACATATGGGTCCTTATAACTAGCCCACTATACAAACCAACCACTACATGTTTTAAGTTGCCTTGGAAGTAAAGTGATAAATAATGATTAACAAAGTAATCACTCACTCTCTCAGAAACTGCTTGTCCCAAGCGGGATCACAGCAAACCAGACTTGAACCCCAGAACTGCAAACACAGCACAGCACAGCAAACATGGCAAACATAGGATTCAACTCCAGAACTGCCAGAAAGCAGACCCCAGCCAAACCTGCTGCGCCACTGTGCCACCCTAACAAAATTATAAATAAGATAAATAGTGATGAACAAAAATCATTTTTAGTACACACCGTTGAGCAGTTTTTTCAAATAGACATTTGTAGTGACGGGTAGACAGGCTGAATTTTTATCTCATGCAATTTAGGTTAACATCCTTTTCTGGAGTCCAATGGTATAATCTTTTGTGAGACTTGACCAGGCCTTCTTTTCTAGCTCTAACAGCCATAGCACCTTTGCCTGCAGAGGACACATTTTTTTCCAGCAATACACGTCAGCCGTGACGTAGGGTTCAGGGGCACCAAAGTGCAGAGTTGCAATGCAAACGGCCCCGAATTGCATCCCTCTGAATTTTTATTTCCAGTCAGGACAAATTTAAGGACTGACAGGTGCACCGGTGGATCTGCTCTATTTACCTGATGTACAGAGGCGAAGATAGGGTGCCGCGTGACAGATGGCAAAACGAGAAACAGTGAAGGTGACAGAAAAAGGGGGTAGTGAGAAAGATTGATGACTGTGACAAGGAAACTGATCGGCTGTTGGAGCAGCTCTTTGCACAGCTCCTGGGGTCATCAGAGCAACAAGCATGACCCTGCTGCTATGACAACAGGCTTCACAACACACACCAGGGACTGACAGGAGCAGTGCAAATACACAATGATATATACAACCCTCACCTGATCTGAATCAGCTACATTGTAGATTGTGGCTTCTGTGCTACCCACTGTGCTGCAGTTTTTGTTACGTCTACATCAGAAATCAGCGACTGCTGTTCTCTTGTTTAATTTCGAATTAATTGTGTATTTGTAATATGTCTCTATTTATATGCTTGAAATATTACTGTGTGATGTGGCATTAGGTCAATTTATGCTACACATGAACCTGCAAAAACAATATTTAATTTCTGTAGAATGCCTGAAGCCTCCCCAGGAAAAACCAAACAGTAACTTACACAATGCTAACCTTACATAAAAATGACTAATACCTGCAAGCAGAAAGTTTGACTATCTGCATAGTTTTCATGGTAAGGGGGAGCATAAAAAGTACACAAGCCTTTGGACTATGGTCTGGGTTAGATTTAGGAATAGGTTAAACTGTAGGTCCAGGGTTAGTATGTGGTTTAGGATTATATTAAAGATTAGTGTTACTTTACATTTATTTATTCACCAGACGCTTTTCTCCAAATCAACTTCCTATTAACTCTATGTAGTATTATTATCCCACACACCTCATTCACCCAAGGTGACTTACACTGCTAGATACACTACTTATAATGGGTCACACATCCATACATCAGTGGAACACACACACACACTCTCTGTCACTCACACACTATGGGTGAACCTGAAGCACATGTCTTTGGACTGTGGGAGGAAGCCCATGCAGACACGGGGAGAACACGCAAACTCCACACAGATTGAGCAGGGAATGAACCCACACCTTCTCGCACCACGCAGGCACTGTGAGACAGCAGTGCTACTCGCTGTGCGACCAAGGTTAGGGCTGTTTTACTCTCCATGTATCATATATGCAGGCCAATATATGTGTTGAGACCCAACTCACAGTCCTGTAAAGGAGGGACTTTTTTCCCAAAGGATCTTGTATCCACATGTCACATCACAGTCCTGCATGCAAACTCACTACAGCTCAAGATGTAGAGATCTGGAACTGCAGTGTACATACAGGACTGTGTACATGAGACGCGGACACAAGATCCCAACTTCGAGTGCCACCTGCTGTTTTGTAGTTGTGGGAAAGTACATGATGGATGGCTGCGAGTTGTGTAGGCAGGACAAGGCAGATTAAATGGCCTCCATACGCCAAGGCCAATTGCTGGACCTCCAAAAAGAACATCTCCTTGAATCTCTAACCCACCTTACCACAAAATGACTGCAGTAGAACACATGGGGGTGGGATGGGGGAGGGTCAGAGGTGAAGTGATGTCTGGGGACAGGCAGTCTTAAACTGATTTTGAAACTTTCTCTCAGCAGGATTTGATGCTGAAGAACACACTACCATGAAAAAGAGGCCATTAGCATGGGATGAACGGGATTTGAACACATTACTTCGGCCTCATGGGAACCAGTGCCAAGGTTTACTGGCTGGGCAGCAACATAGCTGAGGAATAACAATGGGGAATACCCTCTGAGTTCATTTCGTGAAGCAATTTTTTTTTCTTCTTTTGGCATTCATTTAAGGAATGAGCTGAAAGTGACACACAGCATATATGTTCCCTAATACCAACCTTCAGGAGCTCACCGCCAGTCCAAAATGCAAGTTCTTTTCAGGTTGATTGCAATATTGAAATGCTTTCCCTTTAACTTAATTATACTTTCCCTGAACCCTCAATACCAGATGTCTTATCCGTTGTATTTTGTGAAGTTATGATCATTATTGTACTTTGCAATTTGAGCTGTGGGTGTTGGGAAGGTGAGGGCCATTGGTGTGGGTTTGATTTATTTGAGCTGCATGGCACTGTTGAGAGTTTCACCTAAAGAAAGTTTCTGTAATTGCGTCATTACCTTGACAGGTGGGCTATGAAAACAGTTTATATATTTATACATATACAGACAGCTATTCAGTGCCCATCTTTGATTAAATATTCTGTATAAATAATTTAAACAGCATATCCTCTTAAAACTCAAGGAATCATTCAAACATTTTATTTCTTCATTAAAATAGTAGCTCTTCCAGAAGCAGGGCGTTTTGGTTTAATTTATGTATTTATGCACTGTTTTTTTTCTCCAACTGTCACTGTCACTGCAGCATTTTTTAATTGTCCGATATTGTCAGGGGTGCAGACAGAATTTGGGGAAATTTATCCATGTTTTAACAGTGTAAGTGTCATTTTGCTAAATTAAATGCACCTTCTGCAATAGATTAATTTCTTTTGTAATACATACATTTTACCCCTTTTTTGCCTCCTCATTCACTGTTACTCCATTCTTGTGCTTCCTCCATGAAGTGTCACTTTGCTGAGAGCAACCAGGAGAAGAGAAACTCAAAGGTGTTATCCACGCAAAAATCACAACTCGGATTTGAACTTTGGTTTCGTACTGGAAAGCATGTCCAAAAGCATTAAGTGTCATAATGTTTAGAAGTGTCACCTTTCAATAAAGCCTGTAATCTGAATCCCTGCTGCTACTGTACCCTTGATGTACTGCACTTACATTTACATTTACTCACTTAGCAGATGCTTTTTCTCCAAAACAACTTACAATGGTTTCTATGTAGTGTTACTAGCCCACACACCTTATTCACCAAGGTGATTTACACTGCTAGATACACTACTTACCATGGGAGATACACTACTTACACTTACCCTGAACTAAAAAAATAAAATGACCCTAATTCTTAAATCTGTAAATCAGTTTCAGTAGCTTAATGTACAAACCTCACAGTGTGAAGAATTGGATATTTAATTTGGTGGTACTAACCTCTTGGCTGACTGGTACTGCAGTGAGCTGTCTTATACTTTTTGAAAATATGCTTGCTTGCTATCTATCCTGACTAATAATTTCCCAGTGTGCTTCTGTGTGCTAAACTGCTAAGACAAGTTAACGGTGTTTATGTGAGTCTTTCAATTTCTGCTGCATCAGTTCGTTTGCAGTACGTCTGTGCAGCTGCCTTTAACTGGAGATGTTGGCTCCCACTAAACTTATATGAACTGCAAACAAGAAACGTAACCCCTGCGACCCCAGACATTTTCATCCAGCCCTGAGCAGCTTCTATTGCCCAAGTCATGATTGCTGTAACTTCCAATATACTTTTCACCTTGTGTCATTAATCATTCTGAAGCAGGAAAAAAGAAATGTTGCCTTAATGGAGTGCACCCAAATTCCTCTTGCACAGGAAAATTTACCTGTGATCAATGGCGGATTGCCTCAAACTGCTTGACAGAATTTTCATTTTATAGGGAGGAAGTTGTTCTTTCCTGTCTGCACATTCCATCTTGGATCAATCAGATGGGAGGAATCCTGATATGGCGCTGAACCCAACGATGCAATTATAATTGATATTGCTTTTTTATAAGCATCCAATTACAAGTTTCTTTTGAGTTCAATAGAATGAAAAGTGTGTAAATAACAGATTTTTTCTTTTCTTTCCTGAAATGCAATAGTGAGAACATCATAAATCGAAACACCAAAGTTTCAAAAAAGCCAAATCCTTCACTTGCTGCATTTTGGATTTTTTTAATTGTATTTTGTTTTTTTGTTGTTTTACATCTTTGTTGTTTTTTCTGTTGTAACACTTCAAACGGCATCTCGTTACACTGGAAGTGATACTGTCATGCCCCCGGGAACGAGCAAAGTGGCAACACCTGTGGCCAATTAAGAAGACCCGGGAAAAAAGGAGCCCTGTGCCCACATGTCACTGCAGATTCTTACGATTGCCTTGTGCCCTTGCAGTCTCAGTGGCTTTGCTCTTTGTGCCTTGCCTGTTTTTTTTTTTCTTTGACTGCCAAGTTTGGATTGCCTACATTGTGACGTTCATGCCTAGAAATGCCTTCACCTGTTCCTGACCTTGATCTTGTCTTGTCCTTCAAACGTGGTTGCTAGAATAAAAACAACCTGCGATTGGGTCCTCTACTGACCTGTCTTCAGTGCCCATGCCTGACAGATATGATGCTTATTCTTCTTTGTTTGAAGCATTGATCAGAGTGGCTGTTTCATTCTGTTTCTGTGTAAAAGTCTACAAGCAGCTGCTCATTGTTTCCGACAGGGTTTTTGGAAGGTCCAGTATTTCTCAGAATCCTTCTGGGAAGCTAGTTTCTCCTCATGGACTCATCATTGCACTGGGCCTCTGTGTAGACAGGAATCATGTTTTGCTGGTGAAAGCAACTGATCTCTTAAACGATGAACCTCGGTGCAGCAAGTGGTAGGTAACGAACTAGGTTTACTTGAGAGTCACATGTCTGCAGCTATTTCTCTTTCTCTTAATGTAATGCATAAATTGTACTTTTGCTGAGATGTATGTTGTTTTGGACAAAAGTGTCTGCTAAATAAATAAATGTAAATGTTAAAGCACATAGAGGTGCAGCTCAGGGTTGTCTCCGTCTGTCCTGGGGGTTGTCTTGATAGGAACTTGATGATGCAGCAAGTATCTTGGAACTGGGGGCATGTGTGGGTGTGGTGCTACTCAAACCTGTTTCTCCACAGAAACACGCACATGCTGATGGAAACCGCTTGTCCTGAGAGGGGTCGCGGTGTACCAGAGCACAGACCAAACCCGCTGCACCACCATGCCCCCCTCTCCACAGAAACAGCAAAAATAATTACACACACACACACACACACACACACACACACACACTCAGAACCACTTGTCCCATACGGGGTCGCGGGGAACCGGAGCCTACCCGGCAACAAATGGCGTAAGGCCAGGGGACACACCCAGGACGGGACGCCAGTCCGTCGCAAGGCACCCCAAGCGGGACTCGAACCCCAGACCCACCGGAGAGCAGGACTGTGGTCCAACCCACCGCACCCCCAAAAATAATTACAAAAAAAACATTATTTCATACAAAAAATTATCAGCCTTTCTCCATATACTGCTGGGGTTTGAAGTCACAAAAAATTTAAATAAAAGAAAAACAACTCAGTTGCCAGATATACACAAACACACACACACATTTTCTGAAACCGCTTGTCCCAGACGGGGTCGCGGGGAACCGGAGCCTACCCGGCAACACAGGGCGTAAGGCCGGAGGGGGAGGGGACACACCCAGGACAGGACGCCAGTCCGCCACAAGGCACCCCAAGCGGGACTCAAACCCCAGACCCACCAGAGAGCAGGATCCGGTCAATGCCAGGTATATTTAATAGTTATTCTTATTATTATTATTATTATTACTACTACTACTGCCAAAAATATTTTCATAGAAAGAGTGTTTATTAACATTTAAAGTGGAATGATAAGCAGTGTGATTAGAATAAAGAGTGTGCACGGGAAGGAATTTCTAACGTATTGGAAAGCATTTAACATGTGTCAGTGCTGCAGCGTAACCACACTTCTTGCAAAAACTGGGAATTTAAAGTCTGCATACAGAAAGCACAGAGTTAAGCATCTGCCTCAAAACATGTACAGGAGAGAAGCCTTCACCTACACCATCCTTCTGGTTTTCCAGCCACAAAGACCTGAATTGACAAATTAAATTTAGCTTTTATTCATTGTATCTTCTCGGTCCACCAGTTTGACTTTATTTCTCACTTCATATTAATCAGTCCAAAAATTCAATATCTTGCCTTCTTTGATTTTACAATTTCATTAAGCATCCTGTGATCTCAACAGGTAAATTAAAGCCTAAAAATATTTTATAACATGTGGGCTGCTGGGAAAACAAGGTGGAAAAAAAAAATTACAGATGCATTCAATCAGCAGCAGAGCTGTGTCCGTGGAGCTGGTCTTTGTAGCTGAGGGGCAGAGAGTTGCACAAACCGTGGTTTCACTTGCAGTTCATTAAAAACATATTACATTAATTTCAAAATTACAATTATACTCACTGCACACAAAATTTCATGAGTGTGATTATTTATTTCCTTATTTTTTTGTCATCCATCACTTTCTGGCATTTTCCACACTAACTTTTAACCCTCTTAGGGCCAAATTAATACTAGCAGTAGGAAAAATCTGTACCAGCTGATGCTTATTTGCAATGACTGCCTGGAGAGGGTTAAAACTGTGTGATGTTAACTTATTTTTCTTGCTAATACTTTTAATTGTTTCACATCTGCTTGAAATATTTCTGCATATTGTTATGCACTTTCCAGCTACTGCTTTTGGGGTAGATTTTGTACATTATATGGGCAATATTAATGATTGCTTTATGTCCTGCAGAAAGAAGGTTATCACATGATTTAGAGAAAATTATGCACAGATTATGCATTACCCATCTGGTTTTTAAAGTAGTTTTAAATATGAAGTAAGTTAAAATTTAGAGAGAACATAGTCCTTATATTAGTTTTTGTTATTAGAAAGCTGATGATAAAAATGGCCAGAAACATTTCTATTTTGAATGAAGGAGCATGGAAATAGCTGTTATTGCTACATTTTTCCAGCCTGACATTTATGTGCTGCTTAATGAAAAGTGTGTCTAAAATTATTGGAATTTCACTGTTGAGCAAGTGGCCATTCTACAACATTATACCAGTTAACACTTCATCTGCTCGGCCCATTCAGAGAGCACCCAACTGAGCCCCGGGGTCTTCATTGCCCAGGATCTCAATCTTTCATTGTGATCACCTCGGGACCACCTCTATTGTTATGGTCCAAGTGCCAGTTCACAGTTTTTCTGCACTCTGTAATCACGCTGCAGCATCACTAACACAGAACAGGTGTTGAGTTCGGGTAATTATCTCATCCACCTTATCCACGACTGCGTTCTGAAGCTTTAATGTGCCAGGAGAAAGTCCCAGCATTACCATCATTATAATCCATTGGTCTTGTCTTACCTCAAATTTTGCTCACGTCTCCTCACCCTTGAAATAAAAACCACATATGTTAGTCATCTTCTAATTATTACCCACAGTCTGTCTGATTTAGTGTACTTATGAATTATTTGACCCTTCATGTTTTTTTTTTTCTTTTTTTGCCTCTTTATTTTTGGCATGGTCCTGTCAGGCCGAGGGGGAATGAACATGCCGAATATGGGTAATGCCAGGTCTTTTCAGTGCCTGATGCCTTGCAAGTGCAAAGTGAATGAAAAAAAACTGGGAAAAAGGCTGGTTGTCTGCTCTGTAAAGCCTAAAATTGAAAATGGCATTAACAGAGTCCATGCAGATCCATTACATTAATCAACATTATTTGGAGCTTCTTATTTAAAAAATGGAATGGTTAGCAAGAAAGAAATAATACTGTATACATGACAAAAAACACAGAAAATTCAAACCTAATCCAATGACAAGGAATGAAAATTTACATTTACATTTTTTTATTTAGCAGACACTTTTCTCCAAAATGACTTCCAATGAACTCCATGTAGTGTTATCAGCCCACACACCTTATTCACAAAGGCGACTTACACTGCTAGATACATTACTTACCATGGGTTACTCATCCAAAACTGACTCTGTTTTACAACTGAACAAGCATGAAAGTAAGATTGAACAAGCATGAAAGTAAGATTACATCCTGAAAATAAAGTTATAAAACACATGAGACAAAATGAAGAAATAAAAGATAGTAATGAGTGAATAAGGTATAAATACAAATAAGAAGCAGCACAATATTTGTAAGGGGATGGTAGATATTACTGTCTAAGAAGTTCTAAAAAAGTGACCACATTTTCCAGAGTTCATCAAAGTTATGACAAAGGCCAAATGTTAGCTTTTCCAGTGGAACAAAGTTAGATGCTTAAGTCATGCACACATTTATAGATGTAGCTTTTGCTGGGGCCCATAGCAATAAGTTGCATATTTTTAAAATTATGTCAGTAATAGAAACTAGATAATGCATAAAAGTAATCATTTCATGTCTGCAGCATTTGAAACTGTCAACCACTGGATTCTACTCTCCTCTCTTAGTCAGCTAGGGATCAAAGGAGCAGCACTAAGATGGTTTGAGTCCTACTGGTCCTCTTCTCTTCTCAATCTAGACCTCCTGCCTCAGCCCGGTCATAGCCTCCCATGGATTCAAATACCACTGGCCTCAAATACCACCTCCTCGGCGAAGATTCTGGGAGTGATGATTGATTCAAGTCTATTTTTCTCTCAGTACATCGAAGCCGCAACCCGGTCCTGCAGGTACACACACACACACACACATTTTCAGAACCGCTTGTCCCTTACGGGGTCACGGGGAACCAGAGCCTACCCAGCAACACAGGGTGTAAGGCCGGAGGGGGAAGGGGACACACCCAGGACGGGACGCCAGTCCGCCGCAAGGCACCCCAAGCGGGACTTGAACCCCAGACCCACCGGAGAGCAGGACTGCGGTCCAACCCACTGCGCCACCGCACCCCCGTCCTGCAGGTACATCCTGCATAATATTCGCAGGATCTGTCCTTACCTCACAACTGACTCTGCCCAACTACTTGTCCAGGCCATGATAACATCCCCTCTGGACTACTGCAACTCTCTCCTGTGTGGCCTTCCTGCTACTGCCATCAAACCTCATACTGCTGTCACATACCACAGGCGATAAAGTTGGCGAAGATAAAAAACAGTAAATTTCTAGTGCTCTAGGGGGTAGGAGTGAATTCCAGGAGGGGTCTATGGTGTGTAAAGAATCTCTCAGCTGTAGGTTAACCTGGATGACTGAAACAGATGCCACTTGCAGCTCCAAAGGTTCACACGGATTATGGAGATGCTGCTGCCTTGGCCTCTGCAACACCTAATGCCAGAGAACCAGCCCTTTGATGGAAAAAAATGGAAAAAATACAAAGACAGTGCTGTTCGAACTCCCAGACATCACTAATCCTCATTTCTGGAACGCTCTTCCACTTGCAGTCGTCATCCTGTTGCATTAGCCTACAATAGATACAACTGTTCACTTTCCACGTGGGAGCTTCAAGCGGAGAAAATAAAGAAGGACAGGGGAAAAAAATCTCAGGGCCCAGAACAAGGATTTATTACTTCCAGCATCATTTGCATAATTGTATGCATCTCGTGCAGATTGAAAACATAGTGTCTGCATGGATGATCAGTTCTTATCTCAGAACTGCACCACACAGATAACAAAGCAGCTGAAAAAAAGCACAGATAAAAGTCATCTCAGTTCCTACTGCGTGTGTCAAATTATTTAGGACCTAATGCTCTTTAAAGCTTTTGCAACAGTAGCATACCAGTACTTTGCAATTCTGTCATGATGGTAACCTTACAGAGATCAAGTCGAATTAAAGGAAATAAAGCAGAATTGTGACAGTCTTCCTGTTTTATTGGTTCATTTTTTACTGTTTGCGCTTTCTTTCGCCCACTGTGTTCCACGACACCGTGTTCTGTGCGTTGAAGAGGCATGTGGTCTGATGGATGCATGTGGTCAATGATGCGCATGAGGGATTCAGACTGCGCAGCTAAAACGGGGCATGCGGAGCAGAAATTATTTCTCCCAGACGCTGTGATTTTTTTGGAGTTTTTTTAATAGGAATTATGGAAATGTATGTCTTTTAAATATTTGAAAGAAAACTTGTAATTTTTCTCTGTCACAAGTTAACGTAAAAGGGAGAGCTCCTTCCTCCAAGGCACCTCCTCCATCCCTGCACTTGCCATATCCTTGCGGCCGTGTTTCAAACAGAACCACCATTTTGCTGCATGTGTGTTTGTTTAATCGCTGCTAGTCCCTTGATCTGCGCCCATGCTGGCCTTTCCCCATTGTTAGTCCTGTGTGTGATGGTATTTGTGACATCTGTGGCATTTTTCAGAGTGATCTCTGTCATACCTGTGGTGAGTGCTTGTGACATTGAAATGATGTCAAAAAGGAAAGCAATGATGAGGCCGCTGCTGCAATGCTCTAATCCTGCAAACATATCGAATCACAGAGTTTCAGAGCCAAACTGTTGGCTGTCTCTCTTAGATGTTTATGGGCAGATTTATTGGACCAATGCAAAATGTGTACCCATCAGTAAAAGATATTAATCTGAAATAGAATAACATTATATGCAACTAAAAACCTGAACAAGCCCCAAAATTTTCCACTGTTCACCCTTTCCTTGAAATTATAGTATTGTTGACATTATAGCTGTACTTATAATCTTCATTTCATTATTTAAATGATCTGATTGTATGTTTGAAAAGTGCAAAAAAGTGCCAAAATTGTATTTTGAAAAGGGATTGAAAGAATTGCCTGAATCTCCCATGTGCTTAATAAATACGCACTGTTATCTGTATTTAAAACAAAGAAAACTACACACAGCTACTCGTACTCCTGGTTCATAAGGTGAAATGGGATGGACTGCACTCTGGAATCACATATCTGCATCCAGATTTTTCACTCTGTTGGTGTATTGGACTTTTTGTATTATTTTCTGAGATATGCTTTGTTCTGGAAAAAAGCGACTCCTGAGTGAATAAATTTAAAGTCACTATTTATAGGTTGTACATAAAGGCAAATATTTGGTTTTTTGACACAGGTTTAAATTATCTACAGAGCTAGAGTGTGTCACGTCCACACCTGATGACACATCGGGAACACCTGCATATGATCAAGCGGGATAAAAGGATAACCCAGAAGCCCCAGAAATGTGGAACCTCATAGAGAAATTACAGCTCTCTGTCCTCGTGGTTGGTCCCTTGTCATGACTTTCCTGGTTTTTCGATTTGTTTGCTTTGTTCTACCGATTTCGACTTTGTGTATTCTTCCTGGGCAACAGTTCCGGCTCACCGTGACCCCGCTCAGAACAAGCGGTTTCAGCCTGTGTGTGTTTGTGTGTATGTATACGTGTGTACGTGTACGTGTACTGCTAACACCTGTGTAGTTAATGAAACACAAGTAATATTTTAACAATGTCCATATTTGAATCTCATTCATATAGCAATAAGTAATTCACAGTCATCAGTTGTACCATTTCAGCAGGAGGAATAAGGAGATGTGTGTTTGTGTAAATATTTAAAAAATTGGCTCCCTTTGCAAAAAACTGAATAAGTTGTTTTACATGTTGATGGATTTTCAACACGCATGTTTACCTCCAGTTCTGCTTTGAGCAGTTATTATGTATTTTATTATGTATTTTATTATTTTTTAGTAAAGGGTTATAGGGGATTCTGGGTTATTTTAAGATTTCTGGAGAAAGCCTTTGATGTGCCTGTTTAGTTCAGAGTATCACTATTAGATTGTGATGTACTGTATTTAAAATTCTTCTTGAACTTTCAAAGGTCAGTTTTATATTTGTTTCCAGTGCCAGTGCCTGTTGGTGCAGGGTATATAATGTTAAGTTTTACGCTGGCAATGAAAGTCCAGCTAGGTGAAATGGAAGGAATAAAACACACATTAATCAGTTTTTCTTCACATTAGAAGACAGAATGTGTCCAAGTTCTGCTGTATTTCTCTGCTAGAAGAAGGTCACCCTGGAAACATTATTAATAAACGGCTCAAAAGAAATATCCAGGTCAAATTTAACACCAAGAGCCCCAACTACTAGGGAATAAATCTGTCATCTTGTTTCAAAATAAAATTGATACTGCACACATGAGATTATCGTCAGGCAATGGTTCTGCAAAGTGAGCAAGGATCTGGAAACCGGGCACTGCAAATTCTCTGGATGGGGTCCCAGGAGGGGGGAGCTGCCACTGTACCTTTGACTGTCATATCCACTCAGCGAACTCTAATGAGTAAATGGGTAAAACTGTAACCTACATATAGAACTTTAGTCTTCTAAGCAAGTTAGTGTTACTCCATAAGTTTTCCCCTTTTTCTCATAAATTAGAGGGTTTTATTGGAACCAGTTATGATCCTGAAACCATAGTTACTGGCCTGGTGTGTGGGGAAAATGAATCTATGGAAATTATAAATGCAAACCTGAAACATTTGAGTCTTAGTTACATAAAGGTAATTGAATGTATCCATCTTTATTCATCTTATACTGGAACCCTTGGGACATATAAAGGCAACTTGATATAAAGCACATCACATTGTGATGTCTTGCTTTGATTTTCTACATGCTATTGTGATGTTAACACATAGTAGCATTTTCACTACCACACAGTGGTCTGCATCAGAAAGAACTATTTGAAATATAAAATGTAAAAAAGGCACAATGTTCCTACTTATATGGGGTAACAGCGAAAAAACAAACACGGCCTTTTGGAGTCCCGATGCATTGAGCTCCACGTTACAGAAGGATGCTATCTACACTTCAGATGAAGAAATTGCATGTACAAAGCAACATGTGGCACCCACATATGTTAAAGTAACAGTGCATAGTAATGTTTAATTTCATAGCAGCACATACACTCATACATACACATATACTCACACACAATCATACAGCACCATGCCTCAGAGGTAAAGGCTGGTTTGGAATCTGACAACTGGCAGTTTCTTGTTTGGTTCCGTTCATACACTGATGCTGAATGCCACCCGTGCCACAGTACAAATGAGCTCTGTGTTCATAAATTATGTCTTCAGACACAAAGGATCTACACCCATTCTTTGGTTTACAGACATTCAGATTATGAATTCTCACTTTTGGAAACCTAAATCTTTCTATGTTTAATTCTGAGCTGAGTATTTTTGCAGATGCAAACATTTCAGTTCACACACACACACTTTCAGAACCGCTTGTCCCATACAGGGTCACGGAGAACCGGAGCCAACCCGGCAACAGAGGGCATAAGGCCAGAGGGGGAAGGGACACACCCAGGACAGGACGCCAGTCCATTGCAAGGCACCCCAAGTGGGACTCGAACCCCAGACCCATCAAAGAGGAGGACTGTGGTCCAACCCACTGCACCACCACACCACCGCACCCCCATTTCAGTTCACATATGAGGAAACCTTCTGGTCAGTGCCACATTTTGGGCTCACAATCAGAAGTCCAGTGTTTACACCTTTCTGGGGCTCAGTATTGTGGGAAGGACCAACATAGAAATTTACATTAATTCACCACTCAGGGTGGTGTCTGGTCAATTCTTTTAAAACTAGCTAAGAAATGAGAAATTGGTTCATGCTTTTGTTTCCAGCAAGCTGGATTACTGTAATGCTTTATTGTCGGGTTGTCCATACCAGACTGTATCCACGCTACAGTTGGTACAAAATGCTGCTGTGAGAATTGTTACTAGAACTAGGAAGTACGACCATATAACACCGGTACTTAAATCCTTGCATTGGCTCCCGGTCTCTAATAGAGTTGATTATAAAATCCTACTTTTGACCTATAAGGCAATACATGGCATTGCTCCGGCTTACCTTTGTGAGATCATTAATTTTTATATCCCAGGACGATATCTCCATTCATTAGATGCAAGTTACCTTAAAGTACCTGTGATCAATAAGACCTCAGTAGGTGGTCGTGCCTTTAGTTATAGAGCGCCTAAACTGTGGAATAGTCTACCAGTTACTCTCAGAAATGCCCCGTCTATTTCTGTTTTCAAATCCCGACTAAAGGCTTACATGTTCACTCAGGCATTTCACCTCGTAACGTAATTCAACCTGCCTTGGTTGTTTATTTTATCACCTTTACAAAAATGCATTTTAAATTTTCTTAAGTAAGAAATTACTAACTCTGTCTTATCTTCTTGTTGAGCACTACCTCGCTACATAAGACCTGAGGAGGCCAGCCAGTGGTGACAGACGAATCCTGTGCTGACAGAGGATGATGTCCATCTGCCATGCTGATCGAGACGTTCCATGCCGAGCTGAGGATCCAAGATGCCATTTACCAACATTATAATTACTTGTTAAACACTGGCTTACAAATTGTTACTTTCTAGAATGTCCAGGAGGGGTGGGCAACCACTGGCCAGTGGACCCCCAGAGGTTTTTTCTCCCTCAACCTTCAGTTGGGAGTTTTTGTTCCTTTCCCCGTTGGCCAGTAGGTATACTTATAGCTCTATAATAAGTTCTTCATTATGGTAGCCATTAGTTGACTCTCTTCTTTGTTTGTATCAATTTTTCTTGCTGTATGCCTGTGTTAAAGTGCTCTGTGTCACTGCGTGAGAAGAGCGCTCCATAAAAATAAAAATAATAATAAAACTTAACTTCACTGTTTATAGCATATAAGGGGTGCGGTGGTGCAGTGGGTTGGACCGCAGTCCTACTCTCCGGTGGGTCTGGGGTTCGAGTCCCGCTTGGGGTGCTTTGTGACGGACTGGCGTCCCGTCCTGGGTGTGTCCCCTTCCCCCTCTGGCCTTACGCCCTGTGTTGCCGGGTAGGCTCTGGTTCCCCGTGACCCCGTAAGGGACAAGCGGTTCTGAAAATGTGTGTGTGTGTGTGTGTGTGTGTGTGTGTTTATAGCATAGAGGCGCACGCCCTGGCTCAGCCTTACGCCCTGAGTTGCTAGGTTAGGCTCTGGTTCCCTGCGACCCCATATGGGGCAGTCTGCCGTAAGGCACCCCAAGCGGGACTCGAACCCCAGACCCACGGGAGAGCAGGACCCAATCCAACCCACTGCGCCCCCCCCCCCAAGCTTGGGGTCCAAAAGGCAGCAATTCTAACAGTAAAGCTACCAGGTGCTTTGAGTAGTAAAGGACACTAATGGATATGAGTTCATTCTTATTTTTTTTTTTTAAGAATTGTTGTATTAAGTTTATTTCTATCAATAATTGTATATTTTTCATAAACATGTTGATAATTTTATGTGCTATTATTAACTTCTGTAAATTCAATCTTATAGCATCATAGCCCATAAGATTTTTTGAGTGAAAAAGTTGTGTGCTATTATTGTCAAATGTTAGAATTACATCAGTATTTCATCAATTGCGTATGGCTTTCACCTAAGAGATCATCCTGTGTTCAGTCCAAATGAGATACCATGTGATGCAAAGACTATGATATGGAAACAAGTAACCCTCTGTAGCGTTGATTTATTTATTTTTTAAAGCCGTTTTTGTTTTTTTATTTTTTGTATTCTGAAGAGACTGCAAGACAAAATTTAGATGTGTGGTTTAGTTTAAATCCATTACCAAACCTAAATACTTTTTGGTAACATGTGATGGGTTTTTCCAGCATTATTAGAAATGCTAAAATAGAATAAACAATAATAATTGAAATAAATAAGAAGAAAAAACATGAAATGAAGACCACAGCGTAGGATTCAGATGAGGGAAATTCACATACAAAGACAGAGGCACGCACGCACACGTGCACAGAGACTGGCTGAAGCCTCTTGTCCCGAGTGGGGTTGTGACAACCTGGAGCCTAACCCAGCAACACAGGGCACAAGGCTGGAAGGGGAGGGGACATACCTAGAATGGGTCACCAGTCCATCGCAAGGCACCCCAAGCAAGGCTTGAATCCCAGAGCCAGCAGAGAGCAAGACCCAGCCAAACCTGCTCCGCCACCGCACCCCCATCTTATACAAAGATAAAATAAAAATAAAGATTTCATCAGCTACTGTAAACAGCATCAGTGTTAGAGCTTCATTGAGCTTAATTAGGGGGTGTGGTGGCGCAGAGGGTTCGACAGGGTCCTGCTCTCACGTGCGCTTGGGGTTCGAGCCCTGCTTGGGGTGCATTGATATGGTTTGGCATCCCATCCTGGGTGTGTCCCCTCCCCCTCCAGCCCTGTCTTGCTGGGGTAGGCTTTGGATTGCTGTGACCTCCACTTGCAACAAGTGGTTTCAGACAGTGTGTTTGTGAGCTCAGTTAAAACTTTTTGCAGCCCTAAATGATTTAAACAAACTCTGACTTTGTTTTCTAACAAGTTTATGGCTTTTTAGTATAGACACAAAGCCCTGCATGCTAACAGATGCAATGTGGTTATGCTCTGAGTGGGAATGTGTCTCTGCTGGCTTATTGCTAAGAGAGCACACACACACACACACACACACACACATTTTCAGGACCGCTTGTCCCATACGGGGTCACGGGGAACCGGAGCCTATCCGGTAACACAGGGCGTAAGGCCGGAGGGGGAAGGGGACACACCAAGGACGGGACGCCAGTCCGCCACAAGGCACCCCAAGCAGGACTCGAACCCCAGACCCACCGGAGAGCAGGACTGTGGTCCAACCCACGCTAAGAGAGCATTGCTTTTGAAATATCCTCCAGAATGAACGGACAGCAGGGGGGGCGTGGTGGCGCAGTGGCGCAGTGGGTTGGACCAGGTCCTGCTCTCTAATGGGTCTGTGGTTCAAGTCCTGCTTGGGGTGCCTTGCGACAGACTGGTGTCCTGCCCTGGTTGTGTCCCCTCCCCCTCTGGCCTTATGCCCTGTGTTGCCGGGTAGGCTCTGGTTCCCCGCAACCCTGTATGGGGCAAGTGTGTGTGTGAACAGACAGCTCAACCAGGTGGCTGACCTGTGGTCTTTATTCAGTCACAGACCAGTGCTGTACCTGGAATCTCATCTTAATTCAACTCAGCCAAAATGAAGTGACTGAGAGGAGCTTTTGTGTTTCAAGAAAGCGGGCTGGTGGTGTTTCTGTTCATTCCAGATCAGCAGGCGTTGGCATCAGTTGACAGCCATGTTCCCAGTCTTTGGAGCATACAAAGGGTGCTGCACCCTGGTGGCTCCACACAGAGACATCTTTCTGAAATTTACATGCATTTTTTGTATTTGTAAGGAAAAAATAATAATTGCGTAATGTGCTGTAACAAATATTGGGACCCCGGAATTAAAAGTTTTTTCTCTCATTTCGTTAAGAAAAAATTTGATTTTAAAAAGAAATAGTGATTTGGTGTCAGATGTTTCCTCATAGTCTGGTACACTTTGTGGGAATGAACCTGTGGTTCCAGATATTCAGGACAAGGGACACAACTGAAATGCTTGTGCATGAGCCCTGGCAATTCGAGTTGAATGAAAACAGTACGGGACATTTGCTTTGGGTTTGGCCGACAAGGAACGAGGAGCAAGATAACAGGAAATGGCATCTGTCACAAGATGACTACCCACACCTTTGCTGGAATACTAATTCCACCCCTGCCAGACCATCTGCCTGGCATTTGCGGGCTCCAAGTAAGTAATAATTAATTAGCTGACATGCAGAAATTGCCGTGTTGCTGTTTCCATAGCTAAGTGTGTAAATCTATTTGCTGTTGCCTAATGAATCGCATAAGCAGTTGTAGATGGGCCTACAGTACATACCTCGTACGCACAAATTACTCGCAGATAACAAGTCCTCCAGGAGGGATGGCACTTGCGCTAAAGAGGAGCCACATTCAAGTGTTTATTCCACAGATTCAAGAGCTGAATTCCTCTCCCAACATTTTTAATTTAATGGAATGAGTGCATAATTAAAAGAAGCTGAATTTAATCCCAAAGGCACGGTGAAAATAATTCATGTGTCGATCTTGAAAGGCAATGTCACAGGTCACAGTTAAACTGCAGCTTGTATCCCAATTGCACTCCACGAAACAATGCCACACCTTCTCAGTGCTTCAAATTCACTGCATAAAAATTGTTCTTAAATTGCTGGGGATTTTTTTTGTTTGACAGCTGGCCGTCAGTGGAAGGATTGCAGCTCAAACACTGGAGGGAAAAGTCGATATCCGGATTATACCCAAATGCACAAGGATTTGAGCAGAAGAGTGTTCAGTCCCACCTGGGTTGAATGTCTTGTGCAAATGAACCATTTCCCAGAAATGCGGGAGAGACATCTACTGCCAGGCGGCTACTCTAAACAATTAAGTAAAAAAAAAACTTTTTCCCAGAAGCCCTGGGTGATGGTTTCTCAGCTTTGAGGATCATATGCTACCTCTAGCTGAGCCAAATTACTATCTCCTCCCAAAGCAGGATGAAAAAAGAATGACCGTCTTCTAGGTTGAGCCCATTGTCAATAGTAGATAGTTTATGCAAGTTCCAATTTTCCATCCTAATCAATTTCTTCAGAAGAAAAAAGCACCTCTTTCATATTTCAGTACGGAATGTGGTGGTGCAGCTGGGTTGGTGTGTGCATGCTCTCCGGTGGGTCTGGGGTCCCACTTGGGGTGTCTTGCAACGGACTGGCGTCCCATCCTGGGTGTGTCCCCTCCCCCTCCAGCCTTATGCCCTGTGTTGTCGAGTTAGGCTCTGGTTCACCGCGACCCCGCTTGGGACAAGCGGTTTCAGACAATGTGTGCGTGTGTCATATTTCGGTTTACGAAAGAATTAAGGAGTATCTGAAAGGTCCGCTGACTGACACACGCTGGAAAATGGATGGGAGTTATATGAATTTCAAGTAATTATGTATATAACTTTTTAATTCATCTATCCATCCATCTGCTATTTTACTGGATTAAACACACATTGTTCGCTCTCTAATTGTTTTTATCAATTTTTAATCACAGCGAGCTGCGCTCCAAATTGTTAAGGCCTCTCATTATTATATGCACATTAACTCGATCAGCTGTGGCCCAGCAAGAGAGGCATGTTTGTCCTTTGCCATTGAATTGGACTTGGGCTGGAGAAACTCTATTAACCACACCAATTAGCTAGCTGGGATGTTAATAACTAGTCAGCCTGTCACGCTGGACTCCAAAAATGGTGCATGTAGTCAGCACATGTGAAGTTCCCCTCTGCAGTTTTTCTTTTTTTTTAAGAAAGAGGCAGTGGAGCATGAGTAGTGGGGCCCCCAGCATTCACTGTCCATCCTTATTTACAGGGGTCTTCTATCAGGTTGGGGATTAGGGGATGATTGTGCTCTGAGCTGTTGTCCACAGGGAGAGAGTAATGGAGAGGACAGGAGAGAGGGAGAGAGAGACCGTTAGTAGTTGTGTCAGCAGTGGGAGGAATAGGTAATCGCTCCTGAACTCACTCCAGAGGAGGGAAGTGGGACTTTTCCTAATAACTACCCAAGTATTTGAGAGCTCATTGAGCTGCTGAAGACTGATGCCACACCAAAGGCAGCCGGAGAAGAGGGGGCTGGTCCGTTCTCCTCCTGGGAGTACGTTGACTCAGTGCCCTACCCCATATTCATCAGTGCCAGCTTCCTGTGCTGCCCTTGACAATACAGATAATTACCTAGCAGTGCATTGCCTGTAGAATTCATCTCTGCAAAAGATTATGCCTCTGAGATGCACTGACTCTGAACATACAGAGCTGAGGCCAACAACGACAGATGAACAATGACAGCTTACAATTGTTACTTGTTAGAATGCCCAGGAGGGGTGAGCAACCACTGGCCCGTGGACCCCCAGAGGTTTTTTTCTCCCTAAACCTTCAGTTGGGAGTTTTTGTTCCTTTTCCTGTTGGCCAGTAGGTATACTTATAGCTCTATAATAAATTCTTCATTATGGTAGCCATTAGTCAACTGTCTTCTTTGTTTGTATCTGTTTTTCTTGCTTTATGCCTGTGCTAAAGTGCTCTGTGTCACTGTGTGAGAAGAGTGCTCTATAAAAATAAATTGAAATCGAAATTGAAGAAAACTCATGGGTGGACCTGAATGTCTCCTTACATTGCACAGTTCTTAAGAAAACACAAACAAATTTCTTGATGGGCATGCCTCTCGTCATCCCGGCAGCTGTCAGCACGTGACATGGTTATGTTTATAAGTAAGACATGGTAAATGGTTGACAACTTCAATTGTCATACATGAGATGTATGAAGGACTTCCCATCTGCTCACCTTACCTTGTTTCTGGAGCAGGTGGGCTAGGGTTAGGGTTAGCAGTTCTAATCCACCATGTCCTCTCTAAATGGCCAATGTGATTAGTGGGGTGGGAATGTTAGGGAAGGAAGGTGAATGGGGTAATTGTAATAACCCCAGAGGGTTTGTATAGAAACCAAAAGAAAAACTAGTGACACAGAGGAACAATAAGCACATTGTGGGAAGAGGTAAGGTTCACATGCCTGTGCCTCTTGTTTAATATCAGCATGGCTGCAGAGAACACAGGATCCATACTAATGTAAAGTAACAAATACCATCACAAAGGATTCGCCAAGAAAAAAACTCTTTACTTAATAGTTTATTTTCTGTCTGCATTTGCTTAAGTCAAGATCAACATTTTCCAGCAGAAATGGTAGAAAATTACTCTGGATGGAAATACAAAGTCTCTGGGAAATATGAAACAATCAATTCAAGCTCATGCATTATTCTAAGTGATTTTCCCAAACACAAAACAACCCCATTCCAGAACTGGTGCCTTTCAACCAAAAAGGGGCTTTGTATAAAGTTTTTTACTTACTCCCTCACACTTACGGCACTACTGGAAATCAGAGAATCTCGGACTGCCTTTGAAACTCTCCTCACATGAGATCTGGAAAGTTTTCACTGACATTGGTTCACAATAAATGGTACAATACCTCAAGACCGAGACTCATGGTCACATCATCTCCTTTGGACCTACAAGTGACTGAACGACCTCTACTGAGTGGTCTTGCAAGATGAGCTGCTCTCCAGGAGGCTGGCACATTCCTGCAAAGACACATTGACAGACGCACTGAGCAGAATGTTGAATTCTTCTGCTGTCACACTTTAAGAATGAAAGACAGTGGGATTCAATTTCCAGAATTTCAAGAATCCTGAAGGTCTGCTACCATTTTTGGGTGAAATATTTGTGCAGCTCATCTTTGTGAATCAATTACATTGACCTTCATTCTCTGCATACCAAGTCACGTTTCTATCTGCTCACACTTATGTGATCAACAGCGTTGTGACAGCTTCAGATGTCAGTCTGACTCTTGGTTGCAAAGATAAATAAGAGCGCTAACAACAAATCAGGTCATGTCCATCAGTCCAGGAAAAGGGTGTCCTCAGTACTTAACATGCCCTAATCACAGCATAAATTAAATAATAGGAACCCATGAGCCCTTTTTTATTCAATCAAAACACACACACACACACTTTCAGAGCCGCTTGTCCCATACGGGGTCATGGGGAACCGGAGCCTACCCGGTAACACAGGGCGTAAGGCCAGAGGGGGAAGGGACACACCCAGGACGGGACGCCAGTCCGTCACAAGGCACCCCAAGCGGGACTCAAACCCCAGACACACTAGAGCAGGACTGCGGTCCAACCCACTGCGCCACCGCACCCCCCCATTAGGGTATCCATTAAATGTATAACTGATGTGTTCTGTAACTGCTGCAGAAAACCCATTGTGTGAGAAGCAGGAATGTACTGAAACTGCACCCCCCCAACTCTAAGAGGTAACCAGCACTGGTTGGTACTGAAAAATCAAGAACAAAATTATGTTGACAGGTTGAGAGATAAGCTGAAAGGAGGGTGCCTGCTATATGATCTGCATACCTTATTTCAGCCTACAGGAAATGTAGTAGATAAGTAAGTAACAAATTAGAGGCATGCATGAGCTGGGCATGCCTTCATCATCCAGAAAGAAAGTCAATGACAAACTTTACCATATATGTAGCATGCGCTTTTAGAACTATATAATATGTGTGTATTGGATGCTCAAGGAGACTCCCTAGACTGTGACACAGAAAACAGGGGACTCTCCCTCCAGCTGGAATGAAATAAAGTAAGATACTCTATCTTGGGTCCTTCGTTTGAGTAATCTCGAATTTCTTCCACAAACACCATTCGAAAGATATATATATATAAGTTTTGAGGGTCTTTGGAAAAGTCTGGATGTAGCTTATGATGGTTATGGTGGTTAGAAGACCTTTTGAAAAATCTGAATTTAGTTAGAGGTCGCAGAGGCCTAGAAACCATCAAGGTATCAACCTGGTTTTCAAAGACTGAGCATGACCCTGATGAATGGAGGCAACGTTCCAGTCCCAACACTAAACAAGTCTGGCAGGAGCAGAACAAATATGACTCTGCAGGGTGGAAAGTCACTAAAGACATCCATAGCATTAAAATCTTGGAAGAAAAACTTAACCTCGATCCATGAATTGAGTGGGTGACCTGAAAGTTTTTAATATCAATTGACAAGCGGGAGATTTCTTCATCTCATCTAGGTTAGCTGGCTGTGAAGTGGCTGCATGAGGATGGCGATGTTGGTTAATAAAATAATGATGTCTCACCGTTTGTCACTGATCTGCTTGAGAGTTTTCACTGAGAAGATTGAGTGCTACTGATCCCACACATGGTAGATTTCAAACAAAACATACTCATTGGTGAAACACAGAGGTAACACAAATTGATTACAATTCAAGCCAGCTGTGTTGTTGTTGTTGAACAAAGGTCACTCTTGGCAGCACATTTTGCTAGTTTTACTATAAAATGCAATCTTCTCTAGAGACAATTGCCTTATGGTGCAAGATGAAATATACTTTCAAATCAGAGATCAAAAACAGGTTCTTTTTTTTCCCCCCCCCTACAAAGCCGCAGTGAGAGATTCTATCCTTATGGGTTTCTTCATGATACATAGTGGTCATCCTTCATTCTGGTCATGCTATGCAGGGGTAAGAGGTCAGGTGAGCTGCCTCATTAATATTTGTTGCACTGTTGAAAAATGTCTAGTTGAACTGGTACTTGTTTAAGGCATTGTGTGAATCAAAATTTGGAGTGGCCAGGAAAAGAGAACAAGAGTAATGGCTAGAGTTCCTGAGTGTGTGGACATGGTCCATCTCACTAAAATGATGAAGCATCACACAAACATGCACACAACACTGGTGGAATCATGCCCTCTGTGCTGGGTGCTCGTGGTGTGCAAAGGTCATGGTGACGAAGGGAATGCTTTGAGGGCACCCATGTCCTAGCAGGCATAGGAGTGTTTATTAGTTTTTGAACACCTGTCTCATGCGACCTCACTGGCTAGGTGCAATTAACAAGAATTTACACCGCTGCCTGAGATCCCGCTTCCTGCCATTACCAAAATCAGAGTGGCTGGTTTCAGTTATATTATGGCATTTTCTGGACCCATGGACATGTTAATAACACAAATAGACTTGATTAAAAAACATGGACTGATCCATGTTTGCACATGGTAATTAAGATGGTTGATGACATAAATTCATGTCCTCCAGTCAATTAACTCACAACAGACCTATTGATGTCTGAAAATATTATGGCAGCTCAGCCAGCTATATTTCAGCACTGATATCAATGTGGTAAGGTAATTCACTTAAAAAAATACATTTATCTATTGTTTCTTTTCAAAGCAACAATGTTAAGCTACTTAGAATTATTTACACTATAATTTTACTGGAGCAATTTTAGGGTAAGTATGGGCAGCATGGTAGTAAAAAAAGTAGTGTTGGTGTCTCACAGTGTCTGGGTTTTGCAAGAGGATGTGGGTTTGACCCCCGCTCAGTCTGTGTGGAGTTTGCATGTTCTCCCCGTGTCTGTGTTGATTTCCTCCCACAGTCCTTAGACATGCTGTTCAGGTGGACTGGAGACTGTAAAAACACCTAGTGTGTGTGTTTGTGTGTTTGTGTGTGTGTGTGTGTGTGTGTGTGTGTGTGTGTGTGTTTGTGTGTGTGTTAAAGTGTTTCATCGGTAAATGGATGAGTGACTCATTGTAAGTAATATCTAGTGTTATGCAAGTTACCTTGTATGAATAAGGTGTGGACCGATATTACTTCATAGTGTTCATTGAAAGTTGCTTTGAAGAAAAGTATCTTTTAAATGAATAAATGTGCATTTTGGAGAAGTTTTAGGGTGAGTAGATTGCTGAAGGGTATTGCAGGGATTGAAACCTGCAACCAAAGGCAGCAGCTCATACTACTATGCTACCAGTTGTCAATAATAATAATAATAATAATAATATCAATATTTTGTAGGATGTGAGCACATTTCAGTATCTATCTGTAATCTGCAGAAGAAAATGGAAGAAGGAGTGAGGGTAGCCTTCCCTTGGTGCTTCATGTAGTGTCAGAAGGACACGCATCTAATGATCACATATCACTTTGCAGTAACTGCTTCTTCAACTCAGGGTAATGTTGAAGTGAACCCAATCCTGGAAGCATGGAGCATGAATCTGGGTACAGCTTAGATGAGACATCAGTTTATAAGAGGGAAATCACACACACAGACCTCAACTAAAAAGTACTTCATTATGGTAGCCATTAGTCAACTGTCTTCCTTGCTTGTATCTGTTTTCTTGGCTTATGCCTGTGTTAAAGCGCTGTGTCGCGTGAGAAGAGCGCTCTATAAAAATAAATTGAATTGAGTTGAACTGACACGAAATGCATTACTTGGGACTATAAAAGGAAATCTGAGTGCTCAGAGGAAACCCAAGCAGACATGCAAACTCCGGAGTTTATCATATTCAAACCCATATCCAAATCTAAAACTGTGAAGTACCACTTCTACCTGTTACACCACCTCGCCACCTTTCAAACTGATTGTATAACATAGAAATCATAGTGCAGTGGTTAGAGCTGTCACTTTGCAATTAATCATCAAAAAAAACTAAGTGTACAAACCTAACAGTGTAAGGTTCCTTGAAAAAAATGTATTAAAAAAATGGTTAATTATAAGATTGCCACGCCCACGTGGAACACCTGGGGTGCGGCACAGACGGATGTATAAAACGCAGCATCAGATCAGGAGCTGACACGGAACCTTGTTCAGCCTAGTTACTGTGATCTCCTTACAACCATTCCTCTCTTTCCTGATCCCTTAGTCCTTTCCCAGTCCCATACCCTGCTCCTTGAACCTCGTTGTCTCCTTATGATCATCGACCCATCACCTGTGTACCGACCTTGCCTTTTGGATTGCCCCCTGAACGACGTTTGCACCTCGGAGACCTTTTCCCTGTCCTGTGACAAGTTCCTCGGTTTTCCCTTAATAAAGCCCGATTTCCACTCAGCACTTGGGTCCGCCACTTCCTTCCGGAACCAGTCATGACAGAAGGTTCCGCCTATACTACGGACTCAGCAGAGCAGAACTGGCTGCAGGGGGAGCTCATGGCACGTGACGCGTGCCTCAGGCAGACTGAACAGACGCTCAACCATCTAGCAGCCGCTTTCAATGGCATGGTAAACGCGCTTTGTGCAAGGGGTGTGATCATGCCGCAAGTGCTTGTCCGTGCAGCCTCTCCTGCCTCAGTGGGACAGTCGAACGCTGCCTCGCTTTCTCTACAGCAGCAGGACGGTCCACACGTGCCCTCTCCGACCAGTTTTGACGGTATCCCGGCTCGCTGTGCTAGTTTTATATTACAGTGTGAAATCATCTTCTCTACTTTGCCCCATGTTTACTGCACAGATCGGAGCCGGATCACCTACCTCCTCTCACTGCTCACGGGCAGAGCGTTGGATTGGGCCACCGCTGTCTGGAAAACAGCACGCACTGCACCTATGAGCAGTTCAAGAACCGGTTCACCACCGTATTAGGGCTCCTGCACCAGGATGAGAATGTGAGCAAACAGAAGCATTTACATTTATTTACTTAGCAGACGTTTTTCTCCAAAGCGACTTACAATCATGGATATTATGTAGTGTTACTAGCCCACACACCTTACTCACCAAGGTGAGTTACACTGCTAGATAGACTACTTACAATGGGTCACTCAACCATACATCAGTGAAACACATTCTATCAGTGTCACTCACACACTATGGGGGAACCTGAACAGCATGTCTTTGGGCTGTGGGAGGAAACCTGAGTACCTGGATGAAACCCACACAGACACAGGGAGAACATGCAAACTCCACACAGACTGAGCGGGGATTGAACCCACAACAGCAGAGCCACTCGCTGTGCCACTGTGTCGCCCCACACTAGACCTCCAACAAGGTAACCCCTCCGTGTCTGATTGCCAGGGTGCGGAACTCAAGGGAGTAGAGTGCAGTGGGTGGGGCTGTTCAGAATTGCTGGCCAATTTTCGTTGCAGTCTGAATCCCCGCATCCACAAGGAACTGGTGTTCCAAGGAGAAAGGTGGACATTGGACTGCTTCATAGAAACCGCAGTTGCCCTGGATTACCCGACCTCGGGATCCCTGCCCTAAACCTACCCCAGAACACTCACGTCCCATCCAGGAGGGAGTTGAAGCAATGCAGCTGGGACACAATCGCCTGAGCAGTGCAGAATGCCAGCGAAGGCAGAAAGGACAGTTGTGTCTCTACTGCGGTGATACCAGTCACCTCCCTATCCGCCCTGAAGCCAAGGTGATTCTAGGGTTCCCTTGGCTCTCCTGCCATGACCCAGTTTTTCAGTGAAGTACAGGACAATTGGTGTCTTAGGGACCCAGGTGTGAGGGGGTGTGTCTGCAGCTCCCATGTTGAGCCACATCGATAGAATGTTCAGAATCTGCCCCACAGGTGACAGTTCCTCCAGAACACAAAGACCTTGCCAGAGTCTTCAGCAAGGACCAAGCAGCAGAGTTACCACCCCATCGACCTTGGGACTGTACAGTCGACCTTCTCCCAGGTACCACACTGCCTTGAAGTTGGATTTATCCTCTTTCCCGATCAGAACTACTGGCCCTTCAGCAGTACATTTCAGAGGCCTTTGCTGCAGGACTTATACATCTGTCCACATCTTCCACATCTGCAGGGCTTTTCGTTATAGAAAAGAAAGATGGGGAGCTTTTTCCATGCATAGACTATCGAGGCTTGAGTCGCATAACAGTAAAATATCCTCACCCCTTACCTTTGATCACTGCTGCCCTGGAGCACATTCAAGGTGCACAATGTTTCACAAAATTAGACCTCAGGAGTGTATACAACCTCATCCCTATTCAAAAGGGCGACGAGTGGAAGACCACTTTCAGTACCACCCTGGGTTATTATGAGTATCGGGTCATGCCCTTCGGTCTTGCTAATGCCCCAAGTGTATTCCAAACTTTTGTTAATCATGTTCTAGGGGACCTGGTCTATAGCGGAGTCTTCATATACCTAGACGACATTTTAATTTACTCCCCCACCTGGCACCAGCACATCTGCACAGTCCAACAGGTGCTGCAGAGGTTGCTGCAGAATCACCTATATGTCAAATTGGAGAAATGTGAGTTTCACAAGAAGCAGATCTCGTTCCTAAGCTTTATCCTCACCCAGAATGGCACCCCCCCCCCCCCACACTTTGCCTTTCCTGCAGTTTGGTGAGCTACAGCAAAGCTTCCATCTGAGATTCTGCGCAACAACTCAAAGGGTATCAGATGCATTGCAGAAGTGGTGATATTGATGATATTTGATCTGGCAGAAATCATGCTAATAGTGTAGGGGGGAGAGGGGGTTTTGCTGGTCTCTGCCCTCCGGCACTCAGGGAGACAAGCTGCCAGGAACTTAACAAGGGCCAAGTGACAACATTTTCAGTCCGTTCGGCAATCGGTAGAAAAGGGGAGGTCAGTCCCTTGCAACAGTACAGTTTTTTTTTTTTTTTAGAAGTGCTACCTGAATTATTTGACAGTGATACATAATTTCTAAGCAGAAATATGTCATTGATTCAACCAGGGCCATAGCTAAGGAGTTCGGGGCCCCCTGAAAAACTATTTATGTTGGCCCCCCACTGCCTTCCACCTATATCACATAAGATACGGGCATGGAGGCCATCATCTAAGGTGCCATAGGGACCCTCTAAGTCATCTTTTAAGTGGAGCTGTGGGTCGGAAGTTTAACAACATATCACTTTGACACAGTCTATTTCCTTGTAACAAAATATGGTCATGTTGTTAGCACTTTTATTTCAGTAGTTAAATGTTTATATAAATATTACATCAAAACAATGCCATTAAGCCATTAATAACTTCTTAAACATTGTTTAAAAGTCCTCAAGCAATTATTCAAGAGGAACTGATAAAATAATAATAAAAGACAAAAAAAAAGAAATAAAATAAAACACACAAAATTTTAAAAAGTACCAGCAATCTAATAAAAAGTCTTTTCAGTCAGTCTGCTGTCTAACAGCTGAAATAAACTTTCAGAAATTGAAAAGAATGCAGTCAAATATAAAATACAACCACTTAAATTACTCATTGTCTTAATTTTTGATGAAGATAATATGCTACTACATTAAATAATATTAAATAAAGCTAATAAATGTATCCATCCAAGAGAAGTGAGTTGTATCCACTTTTTCTTGATACTATTGTTATCTTGGGGTGTATGGGGTATCAGGGAGGGGTAGCACCTCAGGTGGATGAACATGTCGCACCCTCTTCAGGGCAGTTCGTCTACCTTTGGTCCCCACCTGTTGCTCGACTCTCACCTGTTGCTCCCCGTAAGCTGTTTGCATGCGACAGCGGCCACACCCCGGGCAACGGCTTCGACAGGCCGGCTAAACCAGGTGAGGGTAGCCGATGGGCCTCAAACCCTCGGTGAGTTAGGGGATCTTCACCCAAGCATGTGAAGATGGATTTCAGCGGACTGAGCGGATGAGACCCACGAAAGGTCCAAAGGTGCAATGGTCAAGAAGGCGGTCTCAGTAATGCTATGGGAGTAAACCCAGACAGAAAATCCGGAGTGGAGCCCCGAAGGCGGATGGATGTCCTTGACACCCTACCGGCAGCTCCTGCAGTCAGACTGGCATCAAATGTATTGCATTGCTCTCCTTTGGAACGTGCCAACTCGGCCGAGGGGGGGGGGGGGGTTCTGATCATTGGGCATCTCAGGACCCCTGAAATCATTGCCCAGGTTTGTGCCTTGGAGAAGTCACTCCAACGAAACAACACGGGAGACAATAGATACCGGTTATAAGTTCTTACTCGACTGGCGTAGAGAATGAATGCCAGGGATTGTCTCCAACGGTGGGAGAGATCATCGCGTCTCACTGGACAGCTACCGCCCGTCTCAAGCTGGGCAGCCCCCGGCCAATAAGGTGCTGTCCCGCCACAGTTCACCTGCCTCACTGGGTGCGTGGGGCTTAAGGCTTTCAACCCGACAAGTGGACTGAAATTAAAGCACCAGGCAAAAAGATAACCAAGAAAAACAGGGAGGTCTTTAGGCTTGCCTGCTGGAATGTACGGTCCATGCTAACTGATAATCTACAAAATGTGAGTGACGCACGGAAGACTGCCGTAATCAACAATGAACTGAAGAGGGTTCGTGTTGACGTTACCGCACTACAGGAGACAAGGCTAGCTGCGTCAGGATCCCTTATGGAGGCTGACTACACATTTCTCTGGCAAGGAAAATCAGACGGTGAACCAACAGAACACAGGGTGGGTTTCGCTATCAGAAACGGTCTCTTGCAACTGGTGGAACTATGTCCGGGTGGATCAGAACGAATACTTTGCATCAAGCTACAAACCTGTGCCGGCTGTGCTCACCTAGTTAGCACCTATGCACCAACCCTCGGTGCTTCGCCCGAAACAAAAGACCGCTTTTACGACGATCTCCATGCCGTCCTGGAACGCATACCTGCAAATGAACAAGTATACCTTCTGGGTGATTTTATTGCAAGAGTAGGAGCTAATCGGGATTCTTGGCCCTCATGCTTAGGCTATTTCGGTGTGGGAAAAATGAATGAAAACGGACAGCGCCTGCTGGAACTCTGCACATATCACAACCTGTGCATTACTAACACCTTCTTCAACACAAAACCACAGCACAGGGTTTCCTGGAGACATCCACGCTCGAAGCACTGACACCAACTGGACTTGGTGATCACTAGGCGTGCAAACTTGAACAATGTCTTCTTTACACGCAGCTTCCAGAGCGCTGACTGCGATATGGATCACTCGCTTGTGTGTTCAAAAGTTAAGCTGATGCCCAAGCAGTTACATCATTCGAAACCCTATGGGAAGCCCTGCATCGATGGAAACAAGGCACTGCATGTAGAGATGGTAAACATATTCCGTGACTGCCTTGAGAAAACGCTACCCACCAGATGCGTTACAGAAAGCGTCACCTTGAAGTGGGATCACCTAAGGGACACAATTCGTGACACGGCCTTGGCACTTTTCGGGAGGAAGTCTAGGAAAGTGAACGATTGGTTTGAGGAGTACTTTGACGTGATGATTCCAGCCATTGAGAAGAAACGTGCCGCCTTTCTGGAACACAAACGTTCACCCTGCGAGAACACCAAGCGAGCGCTGAGAGCAGCCAGAGCAGAAGTTCAGCGAACAGCCAGGCGGTGTGCGAACGACTACTGGCTCAACTTGTGTAACAAGATTCAGATCCATGCCAGCTTCGGTCATCTCCGGGAGATGTATGATGGCATCAAGCAAGCTATCAGTCCCAGGCAGAATAAGACAGCTCCTCTGAAGTCCAAGTCAGGTGATATTATAACCGACAAAACCAAGCAGATGGAGCGCTGGCTGGAATATTTCTCCGAACTCTATGACCTCGAGAGCACAGTGTCAGACACCGCTCTTGAAGCCATTGAACAGTTGCCACTCATGAGTGAGCTGGATGACCTGCCCACGGTGGAGGAACTCAAGAACGCCATGAACCACCTAGTTGCTGGTAAAGCTCCAGGACAGGATGGCATACCGCCAGAAGTCATCAAGTGTGCTAGAGATACTCTTCTGCAACCTCTCCATGAGTTACTGTGTCAGTGCTGGGAAGAAGGTGTGGTTCCACAGGATATGCGAAATGCCACGATTGTAACTCTCTACAAGAACAAGGGAGACCGAAGTGACTGTAACAACTACCGTGGCATCTCACTCCTCAGTGTTACTGGGAAACTCTTTGCTCAAGTTGTCCTCAGAAGGCTTCAAAAAATTGCAGAGCGGATCTACCCGGAATCACAATGCGGCTTCCGTGCCGGACGATCAACCGTTGATATGATCTTCTCCTTGAGGCAGCTGCAGGAAAAGTGTAGAGACAAAGGAAACCCTTGTACGTAGCTTTCATTGATCTGACCAAGGCGTTTGATACCGTCAGCAGAAGTGGGCTTTTTCGGGTTCTCGGCAAAATCGTCTGTCCGCCTAAGCTACTTAAGCTGATTCAATCCTTCCATGCTGATATGCAGGGCACAGTCCATTTCAATGGATCAACGTCTGACGCTTTTAGCATCAAAAGTGGTGTCAAGCAGGGATGCGTGCTCGCTCCAACTCTTTTTGGGGTCTTCTTCGCAGTGCTGCTGAAGCAAGCCTTAGGAAATTCCACAGAGGGGGTTTACCTACATACCCGAAGTGACGGGAACCTGTTTAACCTCGCAAGGCTTAAGGCCCGGTCGAAGGTACGAAAGGTTTTCATCCGTGATATGCTGTTTGCTGATGACGCTGCTCTGGTGTCACACACACAGGAAGAGCTTCAGCGGCAAATGGATTGCTTCTCTCGCACAGTTGAGGCCTTTGGTCTCAAAATAAGCTTGGAGAAAACTAATGTTATGGGACAAAGTACCCCTCAACCTCCATCAATCTCCATCGGCAACTACACTCTTGAGGTCGTTCACGCATTCAATTACCTCGGGTCGACCATCACAGATACCATGTCACTGGAGCCTGAGCTCAATAAAAGAATAGGAAAAGCCGCCATGACTCTGTCCAGTCTCAGCAGGAGAGTGTGGATGAATGGCATGCTCTCCAGGCATACGAAGATCAAAGTTTACTGCGCTTGCGTTCTTGGAGTTCTGCTCTACGGAAGTGAAACATGGACTTTGTATGCCCACCAGGAGAAAAGATTGAACACATTCCACCTGCGTTGTCTCAGACGCATCCTCCAGATCTCGTGGAAGGACAAAGTTACTAACAGTGACGTCCTTAATCAGGCTGGATTGCCAAGCATGCAGACCATCCTCAGGCAATGCAGGCTACGGTGGCTAGGGCACATCCGTCGGATGGATGATGGAAGGATCCCGAAAGACATCCTGTATGGGGAACTGGCCTTTGGTGTACGACCAACCGGACGGCCTCATTTGCGCTTCAAGGATGTGTGCAAAAAGGATTTGAGAGAGCTTGACATTAATGTGAACGGCTGGGAGGAGCTGGCAACTGATCGTTGCAGCTGGAGGCGGGAACTTCATCAAGGTCTGGGACGTGGCGAACAAAAGCTGCGACTACAGGCTGAGGAGAGGCGAAGACGCAGGAAGGTCAGGCTTCAAGTGGAACATATGAACAGCACCCAGCACATCTGTTGCAACTGCGGCAAGGATTGTCATTCTCGTTTGGGCCTTCACAGTCATGGCTGGCGATGCAAACCACCGTGAAGTGGACAAAACCAAGGCGCAATTCCATGGTCTTTCTAGACTGATGGATGCCAATGATTGTTATCTTAAAGAATATCACATCAGCAGCCGGCAGGTCTGTAATCCTTGTGACACGGCACATATCCATTTTTCCCACGTTATACAAACCAACTTTATTTAGTGCAAAAAGATGGGGAATTTGACCGTGTATCAGTCGGTGAGCACGTGCCAGTAGAGTAATGAGAAAATGATGTGACTGTACAGGAAGGGGGACGGCAGCTCTTATTAGGTGTCCTATTCTCACCAAAGTAAATCAGGCAGCGAAATGATCTGTTCATGGGATCCCGTCACATTGACATCCCTACAGTGCATTAACCTGTCTTGTTAAAGAAGGTCTTGATAGACTGGGATCCAGCAGTTCCCCCGGCCTCCCTCTCCTTCTTTTCATTATGTTTCTGGTACCCAGATTTATGCATTTCTTTTCCCTGACATTTTCAAAGTCCTGTTCTTCTACTGTGCATTTACATTTATTTATTTAGCAGATGCTTTTCTCCAAAGCGACTTCCAATGGATACTATGTAATGTTATCAGCCTACACACCTTATTCATCAAGGTGACTTACACTACTAGATACACTACTTACAAAGGGTCACTCATCTATACATCAGTGAAACATTGTCTCTCTGTCACTCACATACTATGGGGGAACCTGAACAGTATGTCTGTGGGAGAAAACCCACACAGACACAGGGAGGGTGTACAAACTCCACACAGACTGAGCAGGGACTGAACCCAAGTCCTCTCACACCACCCAGGCGCTGTAAGACAGCAGCGCTACTCGCTGGGCCACCATGCTGCCCTGTAACACTGTAACTTCACTTCTAACTTCAACTGTTCTCAGAGTGGCCTCAACTCTGATTGGTGAGCTTTACTAGCTGAGGTGGGACTTACGATTTTATTGGGTCCCTCTGCTGTTTGTCACTGACTGAGCTGAAGTAATTAATAACCATCGGACTAAACCATTTTTACGGAGGGGCAGAGGAGATATTTGGAAAACTTCTTTCACAAAATTACATGTTTTTGTGGGTTTCATTAAACTCTGAGGCATACAAGCTAAAGCTGTAATATATATATACAATAATTATTCAAAGAGCAGGGGCCTATATAGCATAACTACTGGATTTCGTGGGGCCCCCTGGGCAGTGAGGGTCCCTCTAATTGTCACCATCTTTCATTCCACTACCAACGGCCCTGGATCCAACCCCCACAGTCCAAAGAAAAAATACTTATATATAACAATCAGCTATATCAAGGAGGGGATTTTGTTTACACACATTAGAAAATGAAAAAAAAAGTTACATTATAGGGGTAATCCAAAAATGTGTCCCCATTGATTAATCATGTTTAATTACCCCCTTTTCAGTCTTTGTGTGTAACTCTGTTGAGCACTGCTTCTATGTTTTTCTGTAACTCTAAATATATTTCACTTATTTTGCCTTCAATGCAAATCCAAATGACAGCCCTTATCAACCTCCATGTGTTTGAATTGCATTTATTTAATCAGCTGACAATGGTTTACCCATTTAGACAGCTGGATAACTTTACTAGAGCAAGTTAGGGTGAGTACTGTGGTCAATAGTACTACAGCTAGAGACGGGATTCACACCTGTGACCTTCGGGTCCAAAAGCAGCAGCACTAACCGCTACACTACTAGCTCTCTTCTATCTTTGCTTTTTGTTAGGAAAGATGTGGGATTCATGTCACCAGCAGAGATGAAACCAACATGGCAGATGGTAATGGTTTATTTGTTTTTTTTTTAATTCCTCACACACAGTCATCATAAGCACAAGGAATAATGCATGAAATGAAAGCAATGCGGGGGGACGCGGGGATGCGGTGGCGCGGTGGGTTGGACCGCAGTCCTGCTCTCTGGTGGGTCTGGGGTTCGAATCCCGCTTGGGGTGCCTTGTGGTGGACTGGCGTCCCGTCCTGGGTGTGTCCCCTCCCCCTCCGGCCTTACGCCCTTTGTTGCCGGGTTAGGCTCCAGTTCCTCGTGACCCCGTATGGGACAAGCGGTTCTGAAAATGCGTGTGTGTGTGAAAGCAATGCAAAAGGATCATGAAATGTTAAGAGAATGTATAGTTCTTTTGCTACCATAGAGAGTTGTATAAGTTTGTAGCCATGCTTAAAAATGCATTTCTGTCATATAACACTTAATTATGCATCCACGATGTTTAAATGAATTAACATATATTACCATTCATATCCTGCAAAATGGAAACAAAGATGGACTTCTTTATTCTTCATTAAAGCCCCCTTTTTCCCCATGCATTTTCATCACTGGCGACATTTTGGGCTGATGAAAATTCTTCATTTTATTTTTCCGTCTGCTTAAAGTTTTGTTAAACAGGCCTACAAATGTCCTCCCTTGTCTTGTGTATCTGAAGGCATGAATTTCAACACATAGGGGGAATAAATATATAAAATAAATAACCAATCATGTTTTTCTCTCTGAGCTTATTAATTACCATCCTCTAGTATTTTGGATAATTATAGACAGAATAATATAATAGATGGCATGGACAGGAATATCACTGAAGACTAATAGCGAAAGAACAACTAATGGTTGTTTACAAATCAATAAGTGAACACGAACGTGCACAGTTCTGTGTGGAATGCCTTTTAAATGCAGCTGCATGGAAAGATGATGCTAATAACGTCGCTTTTCGTCTTTTCTTGGTGCTCACAAGTGCCACATATAATTACTTAATTACAGGAAACAATAACTGGCATATAGCTGGAACCCTTGCTGATACAATTAAAATAACATGTATTAATTAACTCACCTGTGCCCTTTGTGGCATTTAAACTCAGATCTCTTTCCAGGGAGAGCAGGGTTTTGTAACTGAAACATACCTTTTTTGACCCCATTTCCGTGAAGCAACTCACATCATTTAACTGATGTCATCAAAGTGTTGTGGACTGCATTTGAAGAACGTGCTGTGACTGGGCCTGGTCTCTTTCACGATTCAGCTAACTGCTGTACACTAATAAATTATCAATCCTTTGCCAATAATTCCTTGAGTTCAGGATTCCGGTGTCTCACAGTGTAAGAAGGAAGCAGATAACACTCTAGATGGGACACCAGTCCATCAAACAGCAATAACACAAAGACATGTACACTCTGGGCAATTTAAAGTTACCAATCCACCTAAAATCTATAGGAGGAAACCAGAGCACCTGGAGGACATCCACACAGAAAATGAAATCAACCAACCAACCATCAATGAAACCAACTGAGTGGAATTTTAACCTGCAACACCTCCATGCTGCACTATATTCAGTTACCATCTGCTGATAGTCAAAAGGCAATGTTTTAAACGGAGCTGCCAATCTCTACCTGCTGTATTAAGCCCTGGTGTTCTTCTTTTTGACAGGCAGGCCTGCCGTGCCCTGAAGAAAAGTCCCCTAGGTGGTTTAATGCACACTTTTCTTCTTCGTACTGCAGTACTCCAGAAAACTTCTCTCCTCACACCCCAACTTCAGTGGAAATCAATGTTACCGCCCCCCTCTTCAATTATTAGCGGCTCTGTGCCCGCCACACTGGGCAACCAGTTTTAATGGCTGCGGCTCAGACTCCGTGGACAATGGATTGATTTAAAGGCTGGGCAATTTTGGCTACAAAGGGTTTTTATTTCCCTCCACGTTCCATTAATGTTCGTTTGGGTACAAAGCAGAGGAGGAGGCACAAATCTTGCCTCAGGAACACCACAAAGGACAGAATCCAGCATCATTAGACAGTTATCGGAAGCTTTTTAATCATTCATCACTTTCATTTGACCAGTTCTTTCAATGTGGCCTGTTTAACAAATTTATTTATTTAGCTGATGCTTTCCTCCAAAGTGGCTTAAAACTGATGAACAAATTTATAGAACATGGTAATGTTTATTGTAATACTTTGTACCTTGTACCTTTTACCTTACCATCATACCTTGCTCAAAGGCACTACAGCAGGAGCAGAGACTCTGTGTCAAAAAGTCAAATCTCAGAAGCAGCAGCTACATATTGGCATGAACAGTCTCCCGGGCAGAACACACTCTTCAGGGCTTTTAAATCATGTGTATCATATATGACCATAAATGTCTGTAAAAGGGGGGGTGCGGTGGCGCAGTGGGTTGGACCGGGTCCTGCTCTCCAGTGGGTCTAGGGTTCGAGTCCTGCTTGGGGTGCCTTGTGACGGACTGGCGTCCTGTTCTGGGTGTGTCCCCTCCCCCTCCAGCCTTACGCCCTGAGTTGCCGGGTTAGGCTCCGGTTCCCCGTGACCCTGTATGGGACAAGCGGTTCAGAAAGTGTATGTGTGTGTTTGTGTGTGTGTGTGTGTGTGTGTGTGTGTGTGTGTGTGTGTGTGTGTGTGTGTGTGTGTGTGTGTCTGTAAAGGGTTGGGAGATAGTGTTAAGGTTCAAGCTTTTGCCTTCAGATCCTAAGGTTGAAGGTCTGAATGTCACCTATTGCTGTACTACCCTTGAGCAAGCTAGCTCCTGTAAATTGTTCAAGGGTATTAAAACAAACAAGAAAATGAAGGTTACCTGGCTTTAACTGGTCAGAAATTGTTAGATAGCTTAGCATTATGAAGAGAAAATCATCAGTTAAGTTAATAAATGTAGTTCTTTCCATCTGATGTTAAACAAAAGTGACAAGGATTGGTTTCCGTTATGATCTTAGGGGGTGCAGTGGCGCAGTGGGTTGGGGTTTGAGTCCTGCTTGGGGTGCCTTGCGATGGACTGGTGTCCTGTCCTGGGTGTGTCCCCTCCCCCTCTGGCCTTATGCCCTGAGTTGCCGGATAGGCTCTGGTTCCCCGCAACCCTGTATGGGACAAGCGGTTCAGAAAGTGTGTATGTGTGTGTGTGTGTGTGTGTGTATGTGTGTGTGTGTGTGTGTGTGTGTGTGTGTGTGTGTGTGTGTGTGTTATGATCTTGATTAATGCTTCTACAGTCAGTGGTGTGGTTTCATCCTGGCTCTTTTAACTAGAAAGCAGCAGCTATATCTCACTACACCACCTGAACTTAACAGAAATTAAGCAGGAAAAAAGGCTCTCCTTCTCCTTTCATGCTTTTCGTGATTGTCTCACACACACAACATGCATGAGGTACACTCTATTGCAAAATACATTTCATAACACCCATCTCTGAGCTTGTTCTGAAAGGCTCAGAAACACAACATCCTGCTTAGGTCAGGTGCTTGTTCTTGGATTGACTGAGCAGTGTTCACATCTTTAGACATTTTCTTACACAGAAAGTGAAATATTACATTAGAGTTTGAGTCACAATTCTCCAAAAAAAGAACACACATCTTCTCCAGTATACCTATGAATAAATTATGCATGTGACCACCTGCCTGTCTATAGCAGACATTTTATCTGCCCCTTTCATCTGTCAGAGAAAATTTTGGAATATAGCTACATGCCAATTGCCAAATGGCGCCAATATATTTTGAAGTCAGTTCCTGTACAGTCGCTGCGAGAAGGTTTCAATTCAAAGCTTCGATTCACACGTTTTGACCCAGCAATTACCTTCCAAGAACCTGATTTCCTGGAGAATTCAAGCAGAAACACAAACTCTGGCTCGATTTTTCATTTCAAATGATACTTCGTATAACCAGATTAGATTACAGCATTAGGTCTTACCCATAACCCAAGATTAAGTGAATAGCTGAATACATGAATGGGGTTATTATCTGGTGCACAATGAATGTGTCACGGTGAACCGGGACGGAAGGACCCAAGTGCGGGGTCGTTCGTCTGGATTCAGAGGATCAGGCAAGTTCTCGATGTCAGGGACAGGTGGGTGGTTGGTCAATTGGCGATCAGGATGAGAACGAAGATCCATGGACATGGTCGAGAAACAAAGCGAAGGGTCTACAACCGGAGAACGTGAACTGAGAGCTGGAGATGAGTGAGGAGTCACAAGGAAGGGAAGTTGTCTCTGACGAGATTCCGCAAAGATATGGGAGCTAAGGAGGGTCTTTTAAAGGGTGAGTGGTTAATCTGGTGCTGGCGCAGAGTCAGTTGTTGTTGTCTGAGATGTGGGCATGGACGTGGCAGAATGGCTCTTTGGAGTTTGGGAGTTTGTCGATAGTTAAAGGAAAGTTATCACGGGAGAATTTCCAGATTGATGGGGAAAAGATTCCGTCAGTGGCTGAAAGGCCAATTAAGAGCTTGGGTCGGTGGTATGATTCCTCATTTAGCGACAGGGAGCAGGTCAAAAGATTAAGGAAGGATGTAGTACAGGCAATTAATAGGGTTGATAAATCTTTTTTGCCAGGGAAGCTGAAGGTTTGGTGCCTTCATTTTGGTTTATTGCCTCGTATTAGATGGCCGCTAACTATATACGAGTTCTCTATATCAGAGGTTGAAAGACTGGAAAGGGTTATGAGCAAAGCTATTAGGAGATGGTTGGGGGTTCCTCATTGTTTGAGTAGTGTGGCTTTGTATGGAAAGGGGGTCTTGGAATTACCACTGACTAGTCTTGTGGAAGAATTCAAGTGTGCCAAGGTTGGTTTGGAATTAACATTGTCAAGCTCAAGAGACCCAGCGGTGAGATCGGTTCCTGTAAGTCTAAAAACAGGACGTAAGTGGGATCCACGGGAACCTGTTGCGCATGCGCAGACAGCGCTTGAGCACAGAGACGTGGTTGGTCAGGTGCAGGTAGGTAGGGTGGGGCTCGGTGCCGGCGATCGAATAAAGTTGTGGAGTAAAGCTAAGTTGCCGGAGAGGAGAAAGATGGTGACTGGTTTTATCCGCGAACAGGAAGAGGAGACAAGGCGGGTGACTGCGACGTCACATGGTGTGCAAAGGCAATGTTTGGCTTGGGAGCATGTGGAGAAACGGAAGATCAGCTGGCGTGATCTGTGGGCGATGGACGCCGGTCGTATTAAGTTTCTCATTGGAGCCACCTACGATGTTCTCCCTACTCCACAGAATCTTAATCGCTGGGTAAGTACAGAGCCGACTTGCAGTTTGTGCGGTGGTATAGCCTCTTTGAGGCACATTCTATCTGCATGTAAGGTTAGTTTATCTCAGGGAAGATATACTTGGAGGCATAATGAAGTGTTAAAATCCTTGGCATGCTTGTTGGAGAACAAGCGGGTTGAAGTTAATTCACTCCCACGGTGTGAAAGAAATAAGCTAATTTCTTCTGTGCTGGAGGGGGAGAGTGTTGCAAGTCACGCGCATGGTTGTGGTGGTACGAGTTTTAAGTGGGGTGAAGTGCGTGACTGGAAGTTGGTAGCGGACGTGGGAAAACAGCTGCAGATGCCACAGTGCATTGCGATCACGGCATTGAGACCAGATTGTGCTGTACTCCAAGGGTGCACGGATAGTGTACTTCATTTAATTAACGATACCCTTCGAAGACTCATTGGAAGATGCCTTTGAGAGGAAGAAATTGAAGTACACTAAATTGGCTGATGAGGTGAGGGAGCGAGGCTGGCAGTGCGTTATTAGACTGTTGGAGATCGGTACTAGAGGGTTTGTTGCAAAATCAACCACGTCGCTACTGTTGGTGTTTGGTTTTAGGGGTCAGTCGTTAAGAGCAGCGATTAAAAGCTTGTCAGAGGTAGCAGAAAGATCCAGTCAGTGGTTGTGGATGAGGAGGCATCAGGGTGTTTGGGGGAAGCCCACTCGAGTGGGGAGTACTCGCCTATGTGAACATCAGTGGTTTGAGTTTTGTTGTCACCTCCATATGCTGATGTGGTGTGTTGGTTGGTTGTTGGTGGTTGATGTATGGTTGGGGTGGGTTTTTTTTTTTTTTGTGGGTGGAGTCGCTGGGATTGCACTGTGGGCATGGAGGGGGATGGGTCTGGGACGCCAGATCCCGCCGTTGAGCCTTCTGGAGGTGTCGTGGGCTCAATTCAATGAAACATCAACGAAGGAAGGTGCCCACTTGACAACCCCAACGAAGTGCTCACAGTGGCTCCCGGCAAGGAGGATGGTGTTTGTCCTTGATGTGGGCTGATTTTTCTTGTGAAGGGAACTGTTTGGTGGGGTTTTGGGAGGGATGGAATACTGTGGCGTGGTTGGTTTGTGTCCAGCCCCCCTTGATTTTGGCACGAGGGGTTGAACATCTTTCCCTGTGTATTATTGTATGACTACACTACTGTTTGGGGCTTGTTTGAAGAGTGGCTCCATGTACTCCACTTTGTACACAACATTGCATCCTTCAGCTTCCTTTGAGCTGTGAAAGCAGGCCTCCTGGCTCCTCGGAGATCCACCTGCCCCGGGACTGAATTAGGATCATAGAGGGTTTCCTTACAGACTGCATTTTTGCCTTTGTACTAGTAGCTTTTGTGGCATTCAGCCAACCGTGTTCTCGTTAGGTGTAGCTCGAGGATCCAGGATGTTGGCAACTTGGGCACAATGGCAAGGCCGGTGCTTTCCAAAGCTTAAATAAACACGCAGAAAAAAATAAGTAAAAACACTGACACTGTAAATTCAGGGTTTATTTTATTTCATAGTAGCCAGTTAAATGAAACAAGACTTCAAATGTGTACCCATTATTTCAAAGAAACGAAACACAGCAATAGACATTCTATTGCACATTGAAAGCAAACGAGAAATGACCTTATCAGTTAGGTGGAATGTGGTGACCTATTAAACCTGGTTTTAAAAAGAATGCATCCAATGCAATTCAAGGAAACTAAATATCGGCATTCTGGACAATCTGGAAAACCTGACAGTTCAAACAAAAATATAAAACTGCCTCTCTGGTTGACATCATGTGACAGAATGGACACTAGTGATATTTAAGAATCAGCATGCATCAGCAACTAGTGTTCATGGTGTTGTAAGGTGCTTCTGTAGAGCTTTAAACACAGTTGTTGATGCACAGTCAATAACTCCAGTTTTCTCAATTTTAAGAGAAGTAGGTTTGAAAGAGGGGAGTTTGAGACCCTTCTTGAAAGGGATTTAGCTGCTTTGGAAGGAGAAGAATCTCATTTCATCCCATTGGAGTCAAAACTGAGAATCCTCAGATTTCTGATTTTTTTTTAACCATGTGTGAGTGGGACCGCCAAACAGCCAGAGGTGGAGGAACACAGCACTTTCACTGTGCTGTAAGGAGTGTCACGCCCTCCAGCTCGGTAATAAGCAACACAGGGAGCTGATCAGGGTCCGGGTACATAAAAGGGCAGCCCAGACCATAGGAAGCTGCAGAACCTTGTTCAGCCTCGTTACTCACTCGTGCTCCTAGTAATTGCTCCTCGCACTCGACTTCCTGGTTTGCCATGACTCCTTGCCTGTCTTCTGGATTACGTTTCTCAGATTCTCCCTTCGGACTGCTTTCGCACATCGGTTTCTCTTGCCTGTCTCCTCGACTATGTCTTCTGGATTGCTCCTTGAACAACCTTCCTGTGCTCCACACTTTTGGGTCCAGCACACCCACTCTGGGGAAACACCATGACAGAGATCAAGTCTTGTAAGTATCATAGTGCAGATCCTTTGACCATTTTAGGGCATAACCAGAGTCTTAAACTTGATATGGGCAGCTACAGGTAGCCAATGGAGAGAGAAGAGGAGGGGAGATCAATGGGGGGAACTTTCACAGTTCAAACATACTTTGTAGCACAATATTTTGTATCCGCTGGAGAGGCTAAAGGCAGAAGCCAAAAGATCATAAAGGAGAGAGTTACAGTAGTCCAGATGGGATATCACCATGACATGAACCAGGAGCTCTGTAGGGCATCTTGTAAGATAAGGGTGGAAGCTGTAGATGTCACGCAGAACACACCTGCAGGACCAGGTTACGGCTTCAGTGTGTTGGGAGAAACTGAGAGTTGAGTCAACTGTTATTCTCAGTCTCTTGTGAGAAATGTAGGCTGCTAATTAACACTTCTGTTTTATCCTATACTGGTATCTCTTAGTGAGTCTTGTCTGTCCCCTGCAACATCAGTTTAGCCATTATGTCTGCAGCCTCCTGATGACTATCTGGCCCTGATGATGACCCCTGGAGATGATGCTGGACCAGTCCCACGTCATGGATCCTTGCCACACATGTAACTCAGTGACACTTGCTGGAAGCATCCTAGGAGTAGCAGATGAGGTAAGTACTTAGGAGACCTGTTACCTTTTCCTCTTTTCCTTCAATTGAATTCCCTTTCTCTTTGTTCCTTAAATCTTTTCAGATTATTATTATTATTATTATTGTCTTTAGATGCAGTACGGTCAAGAGAGAACGCACCTGAAGAAAAACCGAGGGGGGGAGCACACATCCTTCCTGTAAAAAAAAACAAGATGGCGGCGCGGTCAGACGCAGCGGCTGCTCCGGGTCCTAAAAACGGTGTTTTAATGTCAGTTAGTCTTGTCCCCTCGTCTTCAAAACCAGAGGAAATACAACAGAAACATCAGAAAGCTATACTGCAATATGTCTACGATCGCCAGCGTCTTCTGGAAATCGGCAATGCAGATAACCATCATCCATCACCAACGACTACTGAGAAGCTAAGAGGCCTTTGTTTACTGCGGAAGCCAGACCCCGAGACCTCGGACTCGCCTAAGGCTGCTACCCGCACGAGGAGGTGCCGCAAGCGGTGTGAGAGGGGACGCAAACGCGGCAAGCGCGGAGACATACGAGCTAGGCTAAAGGCTAACCCCACAAGACCAGCTCTTCCAACAATCTTGCTGTCAAATGTACGCTCACTAGAAAATAAACTGGACCTAATTCGACTCTGCCGGACTACACAGCGTGAGACAAGGGAGTGCTGTGTGTTCGTTCTTACCGAAACGTGGCTAAACAACAACATCCCAGACTCCGCCATTCAGCTGCACGGGCTAGCATGCTACCGAGCGGACAGAGATACAGCACTGTCTGGTAAGACTCGCGGTGGCGGCTTGTGTGTATATATTAACAAGGAATGGTGTAACAATGCTGTGTTAGTGTCAAAACACTGCTCGTCGCTGGTGGAGTTTATAATTGTCAAGTGCCGACCCTTCTATCTGCCGAGGGAGTTCACAGCCATTGTCATCGTTGCTGTGTACATACCCCCTTGTGCAAACGCTAAGGACGCGCTTCGCGAACTTTACAGCGCTATCAGCGAGCAACAGACAAATAACCCTGACGGTTTTTTCATAATATCCGGTGACTTTAATCACGCAAACTTAAAGACAGTCTTGCCAAAGTTCTACCAACACGTGAACTTTGCAACAAGAGAAAACAACACATTGGACTTGGTTTATACAACAGTAAAAAATGCGTACAAAGCTGCACCCCGCCCCCATTTCGGGTACTCAGACCACATCTCTGTTATGCTAATTCCAGCATACAAACCACTTCTCAAACTTGCCAAACCAGTCCAAAAGCTTATCACAGTATGGCCAGACGATGCTACCTCAGCACTACAGGACTGCTTCCAGGACACAGACTAGAACATGTTTAAAGAGGCAGCCACCTACCATGACCACACAGACCTGCAAGAATACACTGAAACAGTGACTGCTTACATCAAAAAGTGCATTGATGATGTGACAGTCACGAAGACCATCACCACACGTGCCAACCAGAAGCATGGATGACAGCAGAGGTCCGTGGGCTGCTAAAGACCCGTGATGACGCTTTCAGATCGGGAGACAAAGCAGTCCTCAAAACAGCAAGAGCTAACCTGTCCCGTGGCATCAAGAAAGCAAAACGGTTATATGCACTGAAAATCAATAACCACTTCAGTGACAGCAAAGACACACGGAGTCTGTGGCAAGCTATTCAGACCATCACAGACTACAAGCCCCTGCCACAGGCCTGTGATGACGACACATCCCTCCCAGATGCACTTAATGAGTTCTATGCACGGTTTGAAATGCAGAATGACAAGTCTGCACACAAACTACCCACACCTCCCAATGACCAGGTGCTCTATCTGTCTCCAGTCGATGTTAGGAAGACCCTATCTAGGGTTAACCCACGCAAGGCTGCAGGTCCTGACAACATACCAGGCCGAGTACTGAGGGACTGTGCTGAACAGCTGACTGATGTCTTAACAGACATCTTTAACATCTCATTAAGCCAAGCAGTTGTCCCCACATGTCTCAAGTCCACCACCATCATCCCAGTACCAAAGAAGTCACCTGTGTCCTGCCTGAATGACTATCGTCCCATAGCACTGACCCCAATCATGATGAAGTGCTTTGAGAGGTTAGTCATGCACCATATCAAATCCAACCTCCCCAACACACTTGACCCGCTCCAATTTGCATACCGTCCAAACCGCTCTACGGACGATACCATCTCCTCCACTCTCCACCTGGCTCTTACCCATTTGGAAAACAAAAACTCTTATGTTAGATTGCTGTTCATCGACTTCAGCTCAGTATTCAACACAATAATCCCACAACAGCTCATCAGCAAACTAAACCTGCTGGGCCTAAATGCCTCCCTCTGTAATTGGATCCTGGACTTTCTAACCGGAAGACCTCAGTCAGTCCGTGTCGGCCACAACACCTCCAGCACTACCACAATGAGCACAGGTGCCCCACAAGGCTGTGTGCTCAGCCCGCTGCTCTTTACGCTGCTGACCCACGACTGCACTGCCAAGTTCAGCTCCAACCACATCATCAAGTTTGCTGATGACACAACGGTGGTAGGTCTCATCAGCAACAATGATGAAACACCCTACAGAGAGGAAGTGGTACAACTAGTTGAATGGTGTGGTGCAAACAACCTGTCCCTCAATGTGAGTAAGACAAAGGAGGTTGTGATGGACTTCAGGAAGTACTCTGTTGACCACCCCCCACTGACCATCGACAGCTCGACTGTGGAGAGAGTCAGCAGCACTAAATTTCTGGGAGTGCACATTACAGAAGACCTCACCTGGACCACCAACACTACATCACTCTCCAAGAAGGCGCAACAGCGGCTCCACTTCCTGCACCGACTTAAAAGAGCAAGTCTCCCTCCTCCAATCCTCACCACATTCTATAGGGGAACAATTGAGAGTGTGCTAACCAGCTGCATCACTGGCTGGTACGGGAACTGCACTGCAGCAGACCGCAAGACCCTACAGCGGACAGTGAACACAGCTGCAAAGATCATCGGTGCCCCTCTCCCCTCCATTCTGGACATTTTCCTTGCACGATGCTCCAGAAAGGCCACCAGTATCGTGAAAGACCCCACTCATCCCTCTCACAGTCTCTTCCAGCTCTTGCCATCAGGAAGACGGTATCGGAGCATCAGAGCCAGACTGCTCAACAGCTTTTTCCCCCAGGCTGTGAGAGCCCTCAATTGCAATCACCTTGCCACCCTCTGAAACCTCATCCACAACCTTAGCTCCTGAAACCAGGATCCACTCTCCCCCCCCCCCAAACCACCACATCACACGCACCACATGTAAACTGTTGGATACCTCCTGTGGAAACACACTCTTTTCCTTTCCATAAGCAAACCAACTGTTTTTTCTTTTCTCTATATGCACCAGACACTTTCTTATAAAACATCCGATGTTACAAGGACTTAACAAGATAACACAAATGTTTACTGTGAATGCACTACAAATCATATTGCACTATTACTTCTTAAATACCTCTGTTGCACAATATCATGTACTTGTGAATGCACTACAAATCATATTGCACTATTCCTTCTTAAATACCTCTACTGCACAGTTATTATGTAAGTACTTGTATTGTATAGTTAACTGTTTATAGTATATGTATATTTGCACTAATTTCAGATTATCGACTTAGTAAATTAGTTATGTAGGTCTAAAAGCTGTCCTTAGGTCTAGTGTTGCATGTTTATATTTATGCTTATTTTACACAGCACCGTGGTCCTGCGAGACACGACATTTCGTCCCACTGTATGTCCACACATGTAGTGGAATGACAATAAAGCTTGACTTGACTTGACTTGACTATAGCCTCCTGGGGAAATTACCCACAGACCCCTGTTCCTACCCTTTATTTTTTATTAACACAACGCTGATGCCCTTTTCCGCTGTAATATACGGGCTGGGAGAAGGGGGTAAGTGAAATGTGTGACTTGCCCTGCTTTATGTGCTCATACTGCTGAATATACTGTCAGAGGGAAATAGGGCAATCACGTCAGACAGCAGAGTTCTGATGAAGAAAGCAGAACAAAGAAAAAAATAGACATCTTTTCACCCTTTCAAATGGTGCTTATATTTTTATTACTATGGCACTTGGTATAATGGTATTACTATGGTACTCAACAGGACTCAACTCCAGGCTGCAGAGCGACGATGTCGAAAATCCAAGGCTCGGGTGGACCTGGATGTCTACAAAGAACTCTTAGCTACCTTTCACTCTGCTGTCTCCTCAGGTAAAACAAGTTTCATCCACAACAAAATACAGTCTGCAACCAAGAAACCACACAGACTCTTTGCCACCTTCTCATCCCTATTCTGTCCACCACTGCCTCCTCCAGCTTCTCTCACTGCTGATGGTTTTGCTTTGCTTTGCTTTTCAGAGATAAAGTCAATGCAATCATGGACAAGATCTTGGCATAGCTTGCCCTGATCACACTGGACCTCCTTGTGAAGTCACGCCCTCTGAAGTCAAGCCCCTGTCAAAAAACTGAAATCTCTGACCTCTTGCTTTCATGCAGAACCACCACCTTTGTGTTCGATCCGATCTAAACGACATTCCTGCAAATTATCTCCCCACAACTTTCCACCTTCATCTACAAGATCATCAACTCCTTGATCTCTTCTGACTGCTTCCCATCTGCCTTCAGAACTGCTCTCTTTTTACCTCCGGTAAAGAAACCCTCTTTGGATCCTGACTCAGTCCAAAACTACAGACCAGTCTCCTTCCTCCCTTTTCTGTTAAAAACTGTAGAATGGGCAGCCTGTAATCAACTATCTGAATTCTTCACCCACAACCACGTCCTCAACAGATATCAGCCTGGATTCTAAGCTGGGCACTCCCCCAAGACAGTGGAGTAGATTCCTGGCAGTGTCTGATGCTTTCCAGTAGGCTAGAGCGGCCTCCCTCTCTCTCCTAGGTCCTCATTCTCCTTGGCCTCTCTGCAGCATTTGACATTGTCAACCACCAGATTCTACTCTCCTTTCTTGGTCAGCTTGGCATCAAAAGAACAGCACTAAAATCCTTTGATCCAGATAGATATCAGACAGATCCTACCAAGTTTCTCAATCTGCTCCTTTTCCCCCGGCCCTGTCATCTCCTTCCATAAATTCAACTACCACTGCTACACGGATGATTCCCAGCTCTTTCTCTTGCATCCACCTGAAGCATCAGACATTTCCCTGCGCATCGCTGCCTGCCTGTCAGACATCTCTGCATAGATGTCTGATCACCATCCACAACTCAACCTCTCCAAAGCAGTGATCCTTCACCTCCTAGCTGGCCTGTCTTCCTGTCTTTATGATCTCTCTATCAAACTAGACAACTCACTGATTTTCCCTACCTCCTTGGCTAAGAGTCTGGGAGCGATGATTGATTCAAGTTTGTCTTTCTCTCAGCACAACAAAGGCCACAACTTGGAGTTGTGCTTGACTTACCAAAGTGTTCTCACATATCTCCCCTCCTCGTCTGTGTGCATTGGGTTCCTATAGCTGCATGGATCAAATTTAAGACCCTGATTATGGTCTACAAAGGCAGGAGAAAAGCAGCTGATAAATGAGTAAATGTAAATGCACTTAATTTAGACAGAAGATGCTCTCTTCTATCTATAGTTTATATTTTATTAATTTTTGCAGGAAAATTTATGTTAATAAATAAACATCCAACTACATTAAATTATTAGTGCTCACTTCACCAGTTGTCTTGAATCAGAATCAGAATCAGAACGAGCTTTATTGCCAGGTATGTTCGCACATACAAGGAATTTGTCTTGGTGACAGGAACTTCCACAGCACAGACAGAATGACAGTGACAAGACAGGTGAGAAGATAGAGTATGTGAACAAGGGACAAAAAATATTTAAAAATATAAAGTACCCAATATAGAAAAATAGTCACTAGATACAAATGCAAGGGAGTGTGAGTAAGAGATATGATGTGATAAATAGTTATAAATACAAATATAAATAGCATTATGTATTGCACGGTTTACTCTCTAGGGGAGAGATTTAGGTGTTCATGAGGTAGATGGCCTGAGGAAAGAAACTTTTCTTATGCCTGGCTGTCCTGGTGCACAGTGCTCTGTAGCGCCGGCCAGATGGCAAGGGTTCGAAGAGGAAGTGGCCTGGATGTGAGGGGTCTAGAATGATTTTGCTAGCCCTTTTACTGACTCTGGACGAGTGCAGTTCTCCGAGAGCTGGGGGGGATGTGCCGATGATTCTTCCAGCAGTCCGAACTATCCGCTGCAGTCTTCTGATGTCTGACTTCGTAGCTGAGCCGAACCAGACAGTTATAGAGGTGCAGAGGACAGACTCAATGACTGCGGAGTAGAATTGCAGCAGTAGCTCCTGTGGCAGGTTGAACTTCCTCAGCTGGCGAAGGAAGTACAACCTCTGCTGGGCCTTCTTCACAATGGAGTCTATGTGGGGCTCCAACTTCAGGTCCTGTGAGATGGTGGTGCCCAGGAACCTGAATGACTCCACTGTTGCCACAGTGCTGTTCATGATGGTGAGTGGGGATAATGCTGAGGTGTTTCTCCTGAAGTCTACGATCATCTCCACTGTTTTGAGCGTGTTCAGCTCTAGGTTGTTATGACTGCACCAGACAGCCAGCTCTTGGACCTCCTGTCTGTAAGCAGACTCGTTGCCATTCCGGATGAGGCCGATGAGCGTGGTGTCATCTGCAAACTTCAGGAGTTTGACAGAGGGGTCTTTTGCGGTGCAGTCGTTGGTGTACAGGGAGAAGAGCAGTGGGGAGAGCACACATCCCTGGGGGGCTCCAGTACTCATTGTGCGAGTTTTGGATGAGAATTTTCCCAGCCTCACTATCTGCTGCCTGTCTGTCAGAAAGTTGGTGATCCACTGACAGATGGAGGTGGGCACAGAGAGTTGGGTTAATTTGGACAGGAGGAGGTATGGGATGATGGTGTTGAAGGCTGAGCTGAAGTCCACGAACAGGATTCTCGCATAAGTCCCTGGTTTGTCCAGATGTTGTAGAATGTAGTGCAGTCCCATGTTGACTGCATCATCCACAGACCTGTTTGCTCGGTAAGCAAACTGCAGGGGGTCCAGCAAGGGTCCAGTGATGTCTTTCAGGTAGTCCAACACCAGTTTTTCAAGTGACTTCATGACCACAGATGTTAGGGCAACAGGTCTGTAGTCATTAAGTCCTGTGATTTTGGGTTTCTTTGGGATGGGGATGATGGTGGAGCGTTTGAAGCAGGAAGGAACTTCGCACATCTCCAGTGATATGTTGAAGATCTTTGTGAAGATAGGGGCCAGCTGGTCAGCACAGGTTTTTAGGCAGGCCGGTGAGACGCCGTCTGGGCCTGGTGCTTTCCTTGTCTTCTGTTTGACGAAGACACGACGCACCTCCTCTTCGCAGATCAAAGGTGCAGGAGAGGGGAAGGTGGGGGTTACTGGAGGTGTTAACTGATTCGTGGAGAGAGGGTCTGAATGGGTGTGGGGTGTGAGACAGGGTTTATCAAACCTGCAATAAAACTCATTCAAATCGTCGGCTAGTTGTTGAGTTGACACGGTGCCAGGGAGTGGTGTCTTGTAATTTGTGATGTCTTTCATGCCTTTCCACACCGACGCAGGATCGTTGGCTGAAAACTGTTTCTTCAGCTTTTCAGAGTAGTTTCTCTTAGCCACTCTGATCTCTTTTGCCAGTGTGTTTTTGGCCTGTTTATACAAGACTCCGTCCCCGTTCTTGTAGGTGTCTTCTTTGGCCTGACGAAGCTGTCTGAGTTTTGCAGTGAACCACGGTTTGTCATTGTTGTATGTTAAACGAGTCCTGGTAGGGATGCACATATCCTCGCAGAAACTGACATATGATGTTACAGAGTCTGTGAGCTCATCTAGATCGCTAGCAGCAGCCTCAAAAACACTCCAATCAGTGCACTCGAAGCAGGCTTGTAAGTCCTGCTCTGCTTCCCCAGTCCATCTTTTAACAGTCCTTATTACAGGTTTAGCTGATTTCAGTTTCTGCCTGTAGGTCGGTATAAGATGAACCAGGCAGTGATCAGAGAGCCCCAAAGCTGCCCGTGGAACAGAGTGATATGCATCCTTTACTGTGGTGTAGCAGTGGTCCAAAATATTACTGTCTCTGGTGGGACATGTAACATGCTGTCTGTATTTTGGCAGTTCACGGGAGAGATTTGCTTTATTAAAGTCCCCAAGAATGATTATAACAGAGTCCGGGTGTTGTTGCTCTGTGTCAGTGATCTGGTCGCCCAGCTGTTGCAGCGCTGCGTTCACGCACGCTTGCGGTGGAATGTAAACGCTTACGAGGATGAACGAGGAAAACTCCCGCGGCGAGTAGAAAGGCTTGCAGTTGATGAAGAGCGCTTCTAGGTCAGGACAGCACGTCTTCTTCAATGCTGTTACATCTGTACACCACCTTTCGTTGATGTAGAAGCATGTCCCACCGCCACGTGATTTCCCCGCTGATTCCGCGTCGCGATCCGCTCAGAACAGCTGGAAGCCCGGCAGATGTAGCGCGCTGTCCGGGATGGCTTCATTCAGCCAGGTTTCCGTGAAGCACAGAGCAGCAGAGTTGAAAAAGTCCTTGTTTCTTTGGGACAGGAGGAAAAGTTCGTCCATTTTGTTGGGTAAGGAGCGGAGGTTCGCCAGATGGATACTAGGCAGCGCTGTTCTAAAGCCGCGCTTTCGGAGCTTGACAAGCGCGCCGGCTCGCTTTCCGCGCTTGCGCGTCTTGGAGCGCTTGAGTAGCGCCGTTGCACCTCCGACTACAATGTCCAGCAAAATGTCAGAATAGTCGGAAACCGGTAAAATGTCGGGTGGTGTGTACTGCCGAATGTTCAGCAGTTCTTCCCTGGTAAAACTGATTGTCGGAGTATAACTAAAGACAGGGCAAACTAACAAAAACAGTAAAACAACTGTGGAGCTCCACACCGAGGCGGCCATCCGCGGCGCCATCATGCAACGCCTTATTGCACGAGTTGATTCATTGAACTACGGTGAGTTTCTTACAGTTCGAATAAGTTTAGCTTTTGGTGGTGCCACAGAGTTTAGGGCGAATTTTACCACTAAATTCTATTCAAAAGCCGTTTGATCAGTATCTATGCTCATTCCAAAATCAGAGCTTCTAATACAATCAACAGTTTTAGCAGTACTATTTTCATCAATATGCCGCATGATTTTGGTCTTACTGTGGTCGGACAGCACCGGCAGGTATAGATCAAAGGTTAATAAGTAATGATCAGAAATCGCCTCATTTAAAGGAAAAATATTAACATGATGAACATCTACGCCGTAGGTTATGACGAGATCGAGCGTATGGTTACGGGAATGAGTAGGACCATTAACAACTTGAGTAAAACAGACGGAGTTTGAGAGAGACGTAAAACTATTAGCGAAAGTATCCGACGACATGTCTATATGGATATTGAAATTACCCATCAGGATTATTTTGTCATGAGTAATGACTAAATCACGGGGTGTGGTGGCGCAGTGGGTTGGACTGGATACTGCTCTCCGGTGGGTCTGGGGTTTGAGTCCTGCTTGGGGTGCCTTGTGACAGACTGTCATGTCCCGTCCTGGGTGTGTCCTCTCCCCCTCCAGCCTTACGCCCTGTGTTGCCGGGTTAGGCTCCGGTTCCCCGCGACCCCGTATGGGACAAGCGAGTCAGAAAATGTGTGCGTAATAACTAAATCAGTTATAAAGTTATTAAATTTCTTGAGAAAAGAGGAGTACAGTCCAGGTGGACGGTAGATGAGAAATATAAATATATTGGGTTTTTACTTGAAATCTAGCTGTAGAACTTCAAACAAGGTAAAATTATTACAATTTCTCAGTGTTATTAGACGTTGCTCTCATGATGGCGCCGCGAATGGCCACCTTGGTGTGGAGCGCCACAGTTGTTTTACTGTTTTTGTTAGTTTGCCCTGTCTTTAGTTATACTCCGACAATCAGTTTTACCAGGGAAGAACTGCTGAACATTCGGCAGTACGCACCACCCAACATTTTACCGGTTTTCGACTATTCTGACGTTTTGCTGGACATTGTAGTCGGAGGTGCAGCGGCGCTGCTCAAGCGCTCCAAGACGCGCAAGCGCGGAAAGCGAGCCGGCGCGCTTGTCAAGCTCCGAAAGCGCGGCTTTAGAACAGCGCTGCCTAGTATCCATCTGGCGAACCTCCGCTGCTTACCCAACAAAATGGATGAACTTTTCCTCCTGTCCCAAAGAAACAAGGACTTTTTAAAATCTGCTGCTCTGTGTTTCACGGAAACCTGGCTGAATGAAGCCATCCCGGACAGCGCGCTACATCTGCCGGGCTTCCAGCTGTTCTGAGCGGATCGCAACGCAGAATCAGCGGGGAAATCACGTGGCGGTGGGACATGCTTCTACATCAACGAAAGGTGGTGTACAGATGTAACAGCATTGAAGAAGACGTGCTGTCCTGACCTAGAAGCGCTCTTCATCAACTGCAAGCCTTTCTACTCGCCGCGGGAGTTTTCCTCGTTCATCCTCGTAAGCGTTTACATTCCACCGCAAGCGTGCGTGAACGCAGCGCTGCAACAGCTGGGCGACCAGATCACTGACACAGAGCAACAACACCCGGACTCTGTTATAATCATTCTTGGGGACTTTAATAAAGCAAATCTCTCCCGTGAACTGCCAAAATACAGACAGCATGTTACATGTCCCACCAGAGACAGTAATATTTTGGACCACTGCTACACCACAGTAAAGGATGCATATCACTCTGTTCCACGGGCAGCTTTGGGGCTCTCTGATCACTGCCTGGTTCATCTTATACCGACCTACAGGCAGAAACTGAAATCAGCTAAACCTGTAATAAGGACTGTTAAAAGATGGACTGGGGAAGCAGAGCAGGACTTACAAGCCTGCTTCGAGTGCACTGATTGGAGTGTTTTTGAGGCTGCTGCTAGCGATCTAGATGAGCTCACAGACTCTGTAACATCATATGTCAGTTTCTGCGAGGATATGTGCATCCCTACCAGGACTCGTTTAACATACAACAATGACAAACCGTGGTTCACTGCAAAACTCAGACAGCTTCGTCAGGCCAAAGAAGACACCTACAAGAACGGGGACGGAGTCTTGTATAAACAGGCCAAAAACACACTGGCAAAAGAGATCAGAGTGGCTAAGAGAAACTACTCTGAAAAGCTGAAGAAACAGTTTTCAGCCAACGATCCTGCGTCGGTGTGGAAAGGCATGAAAGACATCACAAATTACAAGACACCACTCCCTGGCACCGTGTCAACTCAACAACTAGCCGACGATTTGAATGAGTTTTATTGCAGGTTTGATAAACCCTGTCTCACACCCCACACCCATTCAGACCCTCTCTCCACGAATCAGTTAACACCTCCAGTAACCCCCACCTTCCCCTCTCCTGCACCTTTGATCTGCGAAGAGGAGGTGCGTCGTGTCTTCGTCAAACAGAAGACAAGGAAAGCACCAGGCCCAGACGGCGTCTCACCGGCCTGCCTAAAAACCTGTGCTGACCAGCTGGCCCCTATCTTCACAAAGATCTTCAACATATCACTGGAGATGTGCGAAGTTCCTTCCTGCTTCAAACGCTCCACCATCATCCCCATCCCAAAGAAACCCAAAATCACAGGACTTAATGACTACAGACCTGTTGCCCTAACATCTGTGGTCATGAAGTCACTTGAAAAACTGGTGTTGGACTACCTGAAAGACATCACTGGACCCTTGCTGGACCCCCTGCAGTTTGCTTACCGAGCAAACAGGTCTGTGGATGATGCAGTCAACATGGGACTGCACTACATTCTACAACATCTGGACAAACCAGGGACTTATGCGAGAATCCTGTTCGTGGACTTCAGCTCAGCCTTCAACACCATCATCCCATACCTCCTCCTGTCCAAATTAACCCAACTCTCTGTGCCCACCTCCATCTGTCAGTGGATCACCAACTTTCTGACAGACAGGCAGCAGATAGTGAGGCTGGGAAAATTCTCATCCAAAACTCGCACAATGAGTACTGGAGCCCCCCAGGGATGTGTGCTCTCCCCACTGCTCTTCTCCCTGTACACCAACGACTGCACCGCAAAAGACCCCTCTGTCAAACTCCTGAAGTTTGCAGATGACACCACGCTCATCGGCCTCATCCGGAATGGCAACGAGTCTGCTTACAGACAGGAGGTCCAAGAGCTGGCTGTCTGGTGCAGTCATAACAACCTAGAGCTGAACACGCTCAAAACAGTGGAGATGATCGTAGACTTCAGGAGAAACACCTCAGCATTATCCCCACTCACCATCATGAACAGCACTGTGGCAACAGTGGAGTCATTCAGGTTCCTGGGCACTACCATCTCACAGGACCTGAAGTGGGAGCCCCACATAGACTCCATTGTGAAGAAGGCCCAGCAGAGGTTGTACTTCCTTCGCCAGCTGAGGAAGTTCAACCTGCCACAGGAGCTACTGATGCAATTCTACTCCGCAGTCATTGAGTCCGTCCTCTGCACCTCTATAACTGTCTGGTTCGGCTCAGCTACAAAGTCAGACATCAGAAGACTGCAGCGGATAGTTCGGACTGCTGGAAGAATCATCGGCACATCCCCCCCAGCTCTCCAAGAACTGCACTCGTCCAGAGTCAGTAAAAGGGCTAGCAAAATCATTCTAGACCCCTCACATCCAGGCCACTTCCTCTTCGAACCCTTGCCATCTGGCCGGCGCTACAGAGCACTGAGCACCAGGACAGCCAGGCACAAGAAAAGTTTCTTTCCTCAGGCCATCTACCTCATGAACACCTAAATCTCTCCCCTAGAGAGTAAACCGTGCAATACATAATGCTATTTATATTTGTATTTATAACTATTTATCACATCATATCTCTTACTCACACTCCCTTGCATTTGTATCTAGTGACTATTTTTCTATATTGGGTACTTTATATTTTTAAATATTTTTTGTCCCTTGTTCACATACTCTATCTTCTCACCTGTCTTGTCACTGTCATTCTGTCTGTGCTGTGGAAGTTCCTGTCACCAAGACAAATTCCTTGTATGTGTGAACATACTTGGCAATAAAGCTCGTTCTGATTCTGATTCTGATTCTGATAAAGTTATAATGTCGTAAATGAGAGCATAAGTGGTGTTAAACTAAACTAAATGTTTATTATGTAGCCTGGTCCAATTGTCCCAAAAAAAAATATTAAAAAGCACTTTTTCATGCCAGATCCGAATACTTCTTTCTTAGTCTTAGATCCTCCCGTACTGCTGGGCACATCAGGAGATGTGGTCTCTCCACCGCTTCCGGTCCTCTGCCAGCACTTCAGCTTCATTCCAGGATACACCAGTGAACTTAAGATCGTTGATGAAGGTTCAGCGCTAGGTGGTGCAGGGACAGCCCCGGCCATGCCTGGCCCCCGAAGGGCACCAGTGCATTGCCACCCAGGGAATGCAACGTCATTGCATTTGTAGAATATGCCCAGCTAGCCTGAGTCGTCATTGTGTGATTGTAACTTGAAGGCTGCTGGAATTTCTGCGGCACAAGACTTCTTTGTTGGTAATGCGGTCGATGTACCGGATCTTGAGAATCCGCTGGAAACATTGTTGGTGGAATGCATTTATCCTGCGAACAGTGTTCGCCGTTAGTTTCCACGTTTCGCGTGTGTAGATTTTGGTCGGGACGACAACGGAGACGTATAGTCGTAACTTAATCTTGAGGGAGATTGAAGCTGACGTCCAGATGTGCTGGAGGCAATGGAACATAGCCGAAGCTTTCCCAATCTGGCACTGGACATCGGTCTTGGCGTCACCATCATGACAAACGATGCTCCCCAAGTAGGTGAATTTCTCCACTGTCTCCAGTCATGTCGCATCAATGGTGATGTTGGCTGGGACGCCTACGGGTCCGGTCTTCAAGATCTTCGATTTTTCAGACCTGATACGCAGGCCGATCTTACTGGCTTCATGGGTGAGTCTCTCAGTTGCATTTTGGAGCTGGGTTTCATTTTTAGCAAGGAGGGCCACGTCGTCGGCAAAATCTAGGTATGTTAAGCGATCTTTATCCGTCCAAGGGATGCCTGCTTCAATGTATGCTGTTGCCTTCTTCATGACGAAGTTGAGGGCAACGAGAAAGAGGATCGGTGAAAGGATGCAGCCCTGGCGGACGCTGGTAGTGATCTTGAAAAAAGCTGTGTGCCCTGCGTCGGTCCTTACGCAGCACGAGGAGTTAAGATACAGATTCTTAAAGACAGTGATGAAGGCTTCTGGGACGCCATAGACCCGGAGGATCGCCAACAAGTCTCGATGGATAACTGTCGAACGCCTTTTTTAAGTCGATAAAGTTGATATAAATTGCATGGCGATATTCGACACATTACTTGATTATATTTCGTAGGGTGAAGATCTGCTCGCAGCAGGAATGGCCATTACGGAAACCCGCCTGCTCTTCTCGCAGCCGTTGGTCGACGGCGTGGCGCAGACGACGTAAAAGAACAGCGCAGAAAGCCTTCCCTGGAATCGAAAGGAGCGTGATGTCTCCCAATTTGTGCAGTTGGTGACATTGCCTTTCTTGGGGAGCCAAACGATGACGCCTTTTCTCCAATCCTCGGGGACTTTCCCCTGGCGCCAGCAGATGTCAAATAGGTGGGTCAGCTGTACGGCCAGGGGCTGACCACCTGCTTTCAGGAGCTCTGGGTTGATCTCATCCAGTCTAGCCGCCTTATTGTTCTGGAACCCTTTGATGGCCATCTTCGTCTGTTCGATCGAAATATCGCCCATGTTGACAACTAGGTCATTATGCGCCTCTCCTACGGTGAAATCGTACGTGGCAGGTGGGTCAAGTTGGTTTATGATGTCTCGAAAATGTTTCATCCACCTTTCGTCCTGTTCAGCTATAGTTCAGGAGAAGCTTTCCATGTTTGTCTTTAACTGGGATGTTCGAATAGCTCAGTGATCCCGTGAGCTCACTAATGATTTGGTAGAGCGTTCTGGAGTCGCTGCTGTCCACTGTGTCCTGGGCCTCCGCCCCCTTCCATAGGAATCAGTCTTTCTTGTCTCGACGACATGATTGACTCGACAGTCGAAGTTGGCATATACTGTGGTCGCGAGGGCTCGTTCATTCCCAGCGTCAGCCTGATCCCTCCGTTTCATTCTTCGTCTTTCATTGATCAGTTGCCATGATCCGAATACTACGCAAAATTAATTGATAAAAATCAGAAGAACCCTCGCATCCTGTTTAATACCATCACTTACTTAACCAATTAAACACAAAGATAAAAAATGTATTTCTGCTACCATTACTAATGATGAATTTGTCGTTCCTTTAATAATAAATTAATGAATATCCGCAAATCCATAGTGCCCTCTAGTTCAATTTTAGCCAGCATAAGTGCTTCTGATGATGAGAATATTAGTTGTCTACACCATCTCAGTAGCTTTGATGGAATAACTGTAGAGGAAATTACCATGCTAATGGTAATGGTAAACAGCACTTCATGTATTCTTGTTTAAAAATCCTTGTTAATGTATTTATGTAGTGTAGCACCACCCTCCATTTCACCTAATTATGAGGGTGGTGCCCTGGGTTCTAATCCAACTAAGATGTATAACCCAACTCAAGTATTTCAATAACGAAACAAACAAATTTATTAAATTCTCCAAACCCCATAAAACCCAAAGAAATATTCAAAGTTGTTGTCCCACACACAAAACACTAACCCCAAACTCCCAACACATGAAAACGAATGCAACAACCAAACGAAACATAAGTCGAAAACACAAACTTCTTCACACACACGTAGTACACTCAATATCTTGCAAGCAACGAATAACCTCGGTACTGCACACTTCGACACACAACACACTAGAAGTTTCTTACAGAACCTTCTTTTCTTGTTTGCACAATATCAATAATAATGCCTTGAATACACTGGAGTATTTCTAACACACGTAAAAACACCCTCGTTGCAGGCCTGGACGCAGCTGAGCTTGTGTGCGTGGAGACCCAAAATTATGGGTCACTTCACTCTTGCGAGCAAAGGGGAAAAAAAAAAAAACGCAGTTTTAGTTTACCTTATCCCCCGTCCACTCGCGTTCGGGGCGGGTGAAAACTCCAGCGATGCCCAAAGAACTTCACGCGTTACCAGTAGCACGAAGCGCTATCGGGTTCTCCTCAGTCCTCTTCCATCACACGGCGTAGCAGTTCGACGAGACGGGCTGAAAACTCGTTGCTTTAACTGGACATCTCGTCGGACCATGAGGATACCACAGAAACTTAAACCCATCTACACAATCCACACGAAATGATATTTTCTCTTTGGTTACTCTTCCAGCAACCAAGAAAATATCACCTCCTCACACTCTGGAGCGCTCTCTCGAACACCTCCTTCTCTCACACTCCTCTGCACCTTCTCCCTCGACCCTTCTAGAAAAGTCTAGAAACTTTTCCCATTCGTTCCATCTCTCTGTTCTCTCATTGGTTCGGCGCCAAATCAAACCCCCCAATCAATTCACAGTACGTGCAGAACTGGCATAACGTGTAGGTTGCACCTGTTCCAAAAAGTGTGATATAGCTTCACCCAAACTATATCAATTCCAAGAAGCCCTATTCAAACCCCCAAAACCAAACACACAAACCAGTAGCACTACAGGGCTACAGTAGTTAGTTATTTAAATACCAAGCCTGTCTTTTTTAAAAACAATTATGGCTGTATCCACTGAGCACATTATTCTTGACTGTGCTAAACATGTTTGTATTCAAAGCAGTTTGGACAGCTTACAGCTTTGCCTATTTTATTTATTAAACTGAATTTATGCACTGCAGCAGCTTTGGATTATTATTTATTTATCTTCTTCATGGATGAAGAGTCCCTTGTTGGATTTAAACCAGCAAAGTTCTGGTTTGGAACATATCTCCTTAATCCATACCTTACCGGTCACCCTAATGCTACACCCTACATTCAGTACACATTCTGTCTTCTTAAACAGCAGATATCTTGACCACTTCTCTTGTCAATCATGGCAGTAAACTCAATTACTGCCCAGCTCAGTGACACAGCAGAACATGATGCTCATGAATGGATTTCCAATGGGCCTCCCACCTGAAAAATTCTGCCGAGCTGAGGTGGGTATGCTCCTGGCTAGACCCCACTTCCAGTGACTGAGTCAGTGTTATTCATCAGGTGGGAGATGGCCTTCTCTGTCAGCCCTTCTCTGTGATGGTGACAGAAAGTCTGGGATTCCACCGCTAATGTGGTTCAATGAGGTAGAAACCTCACTGATGGGGAGCATCAGTCATGTTTCTAGTATCTGTTTGCTTACCAGACAGCTTTGTCCAGCACACCTTATGCTTAAGCACTGCTGCAGCATGTGAGCATTTAGCAGTATGCACAGTGCTTACCTCGAGATCCCAACAGCAGGTACAGTCTTGGTATTAAAATTTGCCACCTTCTAGTTCACAATCCTGATTTTTCACCATCATGCTGTTTCAGTGCTGCTAGCTCCAGATTGCAGTTTGCACTTGTATAAGCTGCAAAGTGGAGAGACTATAACCAGACAATGACTGTAAGTTGCTAACAGGATCACTGAGCTTTTAAAATGAACTTAAAGCATAGAGCATGTATTTCTTTTATTGTGTCCATTGACAAACATTATGAGAAAAAAAAAAAAATTAGAACTAGAATTAGATCAACAGCAACGTTTCACTCCACATGGAATAAGCTATGAAATTCTGATTTATCGAATCACTAAGCACTATGGATCCATGGGCTTCATGATCCTTACTTCTAATGCAAGCAAATACCTTTTTTATCCCCTTGACAATCAACAGCTGGAAAGATTTTCAGCAACATTAATCACATGGTAATAAGTGGATTTGTTCATTTCCTTGGGGAATTCCTCTGCCAAAACATATCAGAAATGCTGACTGACAAAACTGTCAGAGGGCTCATCGTCTTTCAATTAGACACAATTAAAAAGGTGGCAAAAAGGAAGTCACAATGGGAAACAACCGACACATTTCCAGAGGGTTGGGAGGCAAAACTCCCAAAAGCTAAACTAGTAAGGGTATTAGCAGAAGTAATAGGAGCTTGCTCAACTGCATACTGTATATTACAAGAACTTTGATTAGAAGTGGAATGTGGATTAGCATGGAATCAGGCGGAAACTGGAAGAAAAAATTGCAGTAAAGTCAGTGTAGAAGAGACTAAATGGTTTTCATAATTCTTAAAATTTCACAACCAATTCCAGATGAAGACCATTTGCAACTGATAGCTGTAAAACCATGTTACTCAATTTATTGTCTGACTTACTGAAATTATTTAAATTTAGCAAAAAAAAAGTGTCATACAGTACATTAGTTAACTCATAAAAACTTCCATTATTGAAACAGAAATTGTAATTCAAGAAATCTCTCTCTCCCTCTCCCTCACACACACACATACACACACAGTGTCTACAACTGCTCACCCCGAGGTGAACCAGAGTCTAACCTGGCAACACAGGTCAAGAGGCTGGAGGGGGAGGGACACATCCCAGATGGGACGCCAGTCTGCCTCAATCACCCCAAGCAGGACATGAAACTGAGACCCATCACACAGCAGGCCCAGGCCAAACATGCTGGCCAGCAGGCCCCCCAGTTCAAGAAATCTGTCATGGTCGCGTCAGAGGGAAGCGGCGGACCCAAGTGCAGAGCGGTAATCGTGGTGTCTTCGGGGAAATCCAAGAGAGGAGGTCAGAGGACGGGCAAAGGGTCTTCGAGGTGCGAACGTCGTAACAGGGAGGATCCAAAAGGCGAGGTCAGTGTGCAGGCAAGAGGTCGATAATCCGAAGGAGGCAGTAGATCGGGGGAACAAGGGACGGGTTCGGGGAAGGCGTTCAGGAACAGGAAATGGCTGGAGAAGGTCGCTAACGAGGAGGCAGATCAAGGTTCCGCATCAGCTGGTTGTCCGACGCAGCCTTTTATGCTGCGGTCTGCGTTGGGTCACAGGTGTTCCGTGTTGGTCCGAAGGTGTGGGCGTGGCAAAATCACAATCTCATTTTAATTGCAATATTTGCCAAAAGAAAAACACACCATTCCAGTCCTTTCTAGCCAGTCATATTATTTTTTTGAAGACTTTCCTATGATGGGTAATACCTATGCACAGGTTCAGCACTTAAATGAAAAAGGTAATACTGCAAGCAGCATGCAGGCATGTTGTGCTTAATTTTCTAGCACTCAACATTATTTTAAAAAGCATACAAAATGTAAAAGTGACACAATAATAAATCGCGATGTCACACTGCAAAGCTTGCTAGGATGCCAACCATCACCTGGTTTACTGAACCAAGTAAAATAAAACTATTTTACCAAAGCAGTAGCTATGATAGAAGCAGCTACATCTGTAAGGTCAATAAGAGATGCAGCAATATAAACACAATTTCTTACTGGATATATAGTCATGGAAACAAGAAATACTGGTTAAAATAAGTAAAAAGAAATTCAGCTTGCAAGGGAATAAAATATATCAGCATGTCGATGAAGCTTGTCATAATAATGCAAATTGGATTTGGGAATTAAGTTTTCCCTTTCTCTAATTATGAAACGCCACCAAACTGTATTGAGCTAGATGATGATAAATTTCAGTTGTACTCTGAGAGCCTCTTTGGATATAAACAAACTACCTGTTTTACTCAAAACACAAATTCGTAACTTGTGAATTTATAACAGTACTTAAATTTCAGCAGCATAACAGTAAAAGCTTCAGATGTGGTTAGTATAATGTCACAACAACGAGTGGAACACAGGTTATAAGCAATAAAATCATAAACATTATTTTTAATATCAACAATATTCTGTCTATGCCCTTAATAAGTTTATTTGCAAAATTTATTTAATAGAAGAGAAGTTTAAACATGTACTGAAAGAAAAACCAACTAGAGTTTGAATCAAATTAAGTAAATATTTTGAAGTGTTCAATTTTGAGAAGGAAGATGATAGTTATACTGCCAGTTTAGATGGGAAGAAATGGCAATAGATCTGCTGAGGAGTAGTTGCTGTGACCTTGTAGAGGTTGTTGTGGTCTTGTAGATGTTGTTGAAGCCTCATAGAGGTTGCTGTGGCCTTGTAGGCACTTTTGACATCTTTCAGATGTTGTTTTAGAGGTTTTTGTGGCCTTTAGGTGTTGGTTATGTATTCTTTTAGAGATTGTTGTTACCTTAAAGAGGTTTTGTGTTCTTGTAGGAGTTGTAGTTGCCATTTTCAAATTGTTGTGTTTGTTTCAGCAGGGTCTGTAATGTAAATGTAAATGTCTGGATGGAACAGTACCGTCAGCATGTGCTAATATTGTCAATTTTTAAACTCCTGGCTATGTTCTCACACATTTATCTTTTCCTTGTTTTCATTTGCCTTTGGTACAAGGAGTGGTGTATTATTAAACATGTTTAGCCATATTAGTCCTCATCCATAACAAAGGCGACAGTTTCCACTTCAATGCTGGCATCACTGTTCTAAACAAAATAGTATCTTCTTACTACAGGTTGTAAAACATTTTTGAAAAGCATGATAAAGAAATAAATGCACTTTCATGTTTGCCTTTTTTACTGAGAATTTATCCAGAAATAAAATGAGAATAATACACACAAATGAACTGAATCAAAGGAGAGAACAGAGACATGGCAGACCTGTGGTGATGATAAGCTTGGAATGGAGACATTACTCTGTTGTGACAGAAATTAGGTAAAATTGGTGTTTCCTGGCAAACATTTCGCCGAATAGTGACTGGTTCTGGACCTGCGTGTTCCCACCTTGTGCAATTATTCAGCCATAATCAGTGCTCCCATGCAAACAGCCATCAGACTCAGCAATCTAAAGGGCTGAAGGCATCCGTCTGAAAAGCAATGGAATGCAAGGATGTATCCCTCCTCCTGTGCCTCCTGTTGCGAAACCATGCTTTCCTGAAACCATGTCCGCCATTTGCTGTGGGCAGCATTCTGTAAAGCTGCCCACTGCCTCTGTCAAAAAGGGCAATTTTTATCATGTCAGTTGGAAGACAAAGGAATGTGATAGAGAGAATGAGAAAAGGTACTAAAGATTTTCTAGGAAAAAAATTTCCTATATCTCTCACAGGGCACACAACAGTCAGTATTCAGATAATAGCATTAGCAAAGCAAAGAAAGATTTCGAGGAGAGTTACTGCGAAGTCCACCAGTCTGTACACTGGACTCAGTTTAAATTAATATTTGTCCAGTTAAATATTGTTCAACACATATGTGGCAGTTTCCTTCTTACTGTTAACCTCTCATATTATTATTAAGCATTATTTAGCTGGTACCTTAGTCTAAGGTGACATACAATGTTAGCTGTAGAACTACTCTTTATCAACAAGCATTATTTAGGTGAGACATCTGTCAAACCTGACTTACCATGTGAGGTTAATACACTAAGCTACTTAGACTGATTTACTCATTCATCTCACACACACACACACACACACACACACACACACACACACAAAGATACATTATGGTACACGTTATACATTACACAAGGTGCGCATTATACGTTATATATGCAAAATCTAGAGTTACCAGTTAAGCTAAAATGTATGTCTTTCAACTGTGGGAGGAAACTGAAGCACCCACCAGAAACCCATTCAAACACAGAGAACACGTAAACTTCATGCAGCCTGAGAGAGGATTGAACTCAAGTCTAAATGTCACATCGCTGCCATCCAGATGCTGTGAGACACCACTACTGTCAGCTGAGACACCCATTTTGTTATATATGAATTTATTTAAAAAGGTAGCATGGTGGTGCAGGAAGTAGCACTGCTACCTCACAGCATCTCGGTGGCGGTTCACCATGACCCAGCTCAGGATAAGTGGTTTTTAAAATTAAATGGATGGATTTTCCAAACACCAATGTCCAATATGAAAAATCGAAGGTTTCTCCTCAAAGCTAAATACACTGATATGGTAAGCACATGATCAATTGTAAGTGTAGCGTCTGGACGGGAGTCTGACACGGACGCACGTTGCTGTTACGTCCAAACCCGTACGAAAAGTGAATTGACCCCAAGTGCAGAGAATATGTAGAAGTGCACAGTGCAAACTGTAAAGTACTAGGTGGAGGTGAAACAAGGAATGCGGGAGAAAGAAAGACTCAGCGTATTTGCACACAGATGTGAAGTGAAAAGTGAACCTGTGAGTAGGACTGGAACACGGAGATGTGAGGGGATACTGAACTAGAACACTGGACCAGAACTGGAGAACAAGAGGCAGTAGATAGGATGGGCACTCGGGATGGGAACATAAACACCTAAGGAAAAAGCTGTGGGAACAGGGAACTACTGATCGGCACAACAGAACATGCTGATTAAGAATCCACAACCTGCCCTCTGCCACTTGCTCCTTTTATACCTCAGCAACTCTCAGATTGTGAACAGGTGTGTGGATCTGAGCTAGCAGCACTGAGTGGCTCCTCCTCTGGCCTGTAGGGGTATTATCCCTGGGGGCTGTGACAGTAAGTACTGCTGTGACTGATGCCCTTCAGTTATTCACTGACCATCCCACACTGCTCACAGCTGAGAACCAGACTACATGTTCACAACATTAGCATGTGAGCATGTACCAACCTTGTAGAACACCTTGAGGGAACTGACTGGAGAATGAGCGAAAGTGAGGTGGCAGCCTCATCTTCCATTCATTCACAGAATGCCTCTGACACTGGATCACTAGGTTCAAGGCTCTCCTAGCTCTGCTCATGGGAGATTAGCAGTCACCACACTCAACCTCATCTGTGCCTCTTTTTTCTTCAGCCATGACACACACACACACACACACACACACACACACACACACACACACACACACACACACACACACACACCATCTGAACCGCTTGTCCCATGCAGGGTCATAGGGAGTCAAAGCCTAACCCAGCAACACAGGTCATAGGGCTGGAGGGGGAGGGGACACACCCAGGACAGGACACCAGTCCATCGCAAGGTACCCCAAGTGGGACTTGAACCCCAGACCCACCAGAGAGCACGACCTGGACCAACCCACTGCGCCACTGCGCCACCGCGCCCCCCCTCCAGCTATGACATAATAACAATTTTATTTTATCACATTCATCAAAGAGTCTTTTACTTATTCCAGACCACACACACTCTTTCTGTCCTTCATTTCTGCTCAGACCCACAGAAGGAAGATAAAACAAGATTGCAAGCAGTGACGGATCATCGTGGAACCAGTATTACTCCTGGCAGAGCCAGGCTTCCCTAGCCTGTCAGCAAATAGATTATGAATTTTAACGGCAGTGCTATTGTTCTGCACAACTTAATGTGCTTTTCAGTTTTAATGAGACCTTTAGGATTACATTCCATTGCAGAGCTATACATTTTGCAGGCACACACAAATACACGCACAAACATGAAGGTAAAAACATTTTGTTCACATTAAAAAGAGAGACGGTGGTGGGCAAAAATGCACTGTGGGGTTAGGGCTTGATTTTGTGCCGGTGCAGTAAGCAGCAATCAATTCCAACTGCAGTTTTATATCAAGGGTGAGTGGACCTGGTGTATAGTGCTGGTAATCAGATACAGGCTGGCACACGCTCCCAATTAACTCTCACATCAGAGCCGGGCCTGAATCCCGCCACAGCAGCATTTCCCTCCAACACATTGCCGTCTGACAAAAAATACACATTTCAGACTCTGTTAATAAAAAGAAGCTACTTTGGTTTCTTTGAAAGCTGCTTTTTTTGTCTCTTTAACTTTATTATTGTTTCATGTCAGTGCTCTTGTAAGTCATTACTGGAATTAATGTGCTATTGTGCTGCTATGGCATCGCTGATCCTTTGGGGACCGTGTGGACGGCATCTGGTTTCGCACCCTCAAGGAAAAGTGTCTCCTTGAGCTGTGAGATTGTTTATCTAAAATAAAGCAGTGCTCTGCCAATGCAGCTCAGGCTGTGGTATAAATTGAGGACAACACTAAGACTTCAGTGCTGCTTTTATGCCATAAGATAAATATGCTTCTGTTGCCATAACAACCTGACATTTAGGTGGAAAAAATAAGAGAGAGAACTTAATTTCATACTTTCTTGACTGAAGTCATTCTGGTTCACTGTCAAGGTACACAGTAAATAACCATGTTTTCAAACTGTAGTTTTCACAACATACTTTACTGATGATGTGTCAAGGCCAACACAACTATACAATATCCAGACATTGACTGAGTAGAACGTTATTTAGCATAGCACAGGCTTCAGATACATAATATACAGAGACAAGTAAAATCTAAAAATAGATGGCAGAACATACAGTTTGAAGAAGCATTAGCAAAAGATTGTGTGACCCTACAAAATAAACAAATAAGAGGTACCTGTATTATGAAAGCAGATATTAAACCACACAATGGAGAAAGAAGGTGACACTCCTCCAGATACATCAGATTAATGTGCTGTTAAAAATATTCAGTATACAGAGGAGTAGGGAAAAGAAGGTGTGGCTGGAAGGGCTATCAAGATAAAAATACCAAATTAATTTCCTCACAAATAGACTCAAAATTTTTATTTTGAAAATCTATCACAATGATTTATTTCTACTTTTTGGCAGAAATTATCAAAATTTGTATGGAAACAAGCTGAGGAATTAACATATTTATAGTTTCAGAATCAGAATCAGAATCAGAATCAGAATCAGAATCAGAACGAGCTTTATTGCCAAGTATGTTCGCACATACAAGGAATTTGTCTTGGTGACAGGAACTACCACAGCACAGACAGAATGACAATGACAAGACACAGATGAGAAGATAGAGTATGTGAGCAAGGGATAAAAAATATTTAAAAATATAAAGTACCGAATATACAAAAAAATAGTACAAAAATAGTCGCTAGATACAAATGCAAGGGAGTGTAAGAGAAATGTGATAAATAGTTATAAATATAAATAGCATTATGTATTGCACGGTTTACTCTCTAGGGGAGAGATTTAGGTGTTCATGAGGTAGATGGCCTGAGGAAAGAAACTTTTCTTATGCCTGGCTGTCCTGGTGCACAGTGCTCTGTAGCGCCGGCCAGATGGCAAGGGTTCGAAGAGGAAGTGGCCTGGATGTGAGGGGTCTAGAATGATTTTGCTCGCCCTTTTACTGACTCTGGACGAGTGCAGTTCTTGGAGAGCTGGGGGGGATGTGCCGATGATTCTTCCAGCAGTCCGAACTATCCGCTGCAGTCTTCTGATGTCTGACTTCGTAGCTGAGCCGAACCAGACAGTTATAGAGGTGCAGAGGATGGACTCGATGACTGCGGAGTAGAACTGCATCAGTAGCTCCTGTGGCATGTTGAACTTCCTCAGCTGGCGAAGGAAGTACAACCTCTGCTGGGCCTTCTTCACAATGGAGTCTATGTGGGGCTCCCACTTCAGGTCCTGTGAGATGGTGGTGCCCAGGAACCTGAATGACTCCACTGTTGCCACAGTGCTGTTCATGATGGTGAGTGGGGATAATGCTGAGGTGTTTCTCCTGAAGTCTACGATCATCTCCACTGTTTTGAGCGTGTTCAGCTCCAGGTTGTTATGACTGCACCAGACAGCCAGCTCTTGGACCTCCTGTCTATAGGCAGACTCGTCGCCATTCCGGATGAGGCCGATGAGTGTGGTGTCGTCTGCAAACTTCAGGAGTTTGACAGACGGGTCTTTTGCGGTGCAGTCGTTGGTGTACAGGGAGAAGAGCAGTGGGGAGAGCACACATCCCTGGGGGGCTCCAGTACTGATTGTGCGAGTTTCGGATGAGAATTTTCCCAGCCTCACTATCTGCTGCCTGTCTGTCAGAAAGTTGGTGATCCACTGACAGATGGAGGTGGGCACGGAGAGTTGGGTTAATTTGGACAGGAGGAGGTGTGGGATGATGGTGTTGAAGGCTGAGCTGAAGTCCACGAACAGGATTCTCGCATAAGTCCCTGGTTTGTCCAGGTGTTGCAGAATGTAGTGCAGTCCCATGTTGACAGCATCATCCACAGACCTGTTTGCTCGGTAAGCAAACTGCAGGGGGTCCAGCAAGGGTCCAGTGATGTCTTTCAGGTAGTCCAACACCAGTTTTTCAAGTGACTTCATGACCACAGATGTTTCACAGAGTTTCCATCTCATTAGAGAATTGAAAAGGCCAATCTGAGGATTACGGTCTAAGGATTCTGTTTATTAACTAGATTCTTCTGAGTTCTGGCTGTTTGGTGATCACCATGGAGAAGGGTGTCGACCTCTGTCGATTGAACCACAGTCTTTAAATGTATTTGAAGGAGAAGATTGGTGTTTTCTCAAACTCAAACAATTGGATCTTCTTTGGCAAGTGAAATTCCACAGTCCTGAGGAGAGTCTGGAAGAGCTGACTGAAGTAGCAGATATATGTATAAACTCTAGCACACTGTATGGACTGAATTTCTGAGGGTGAGGATATTGAGTCCTACTTTTCCCAAGGCTTCCACATCTTTTTTTTTCATTTAGGAGGCAAGAAAGCTTCAAAGGCGAAGGGTTTGACGTCTCCTGTTAACGCGGCGCAATACTCAGATGCACTAAATGCCGTCCTCCTCCTTCTTGAGCCTTTGCCCTGGATTCAATTCCCTTCCTCCTCTGTACCAGTTCTTCATTTCCCTTCAGTACGTTCCCTCACTTTCATTTACAATTTCAGCTTATTTTTATAAAGCTTTGTAAGACAGAAGGTGGGGGATTGTAGCACACATCAACACTTGCATCTGGTTGCCATGCCTCCTTAACATAGAAGTCCTAGTTGCCATGACTCCCAGTTTTCAGATTTAAACCTCGACTTCACGGTAAGAAGATGTTCTCTGACATTAACAGAGGAAGATCATAACTAGAGACTCTAGTTCTGAAGTTTGAGTAACTACCACACATTTGACCTTTATTTAATCTTTTCCCCAGTCTATATTCCAGGTTTCAAGTTTATTGACATTGGTACAAGTACTGTGTACAAATATCATGAAATTCTTCTTGAATGCTTTTCCACAGACTATGGACAAAAACAACAGAAATACTGCACAAAACAAAACAATCACAATGACAGTGAGTAATGCTAATAACAATAACAACAGTCTTTTATTTGTCATGCACCACAAGGCAAGAGACAGAAAGTAGGACCTAAGTGCGGGATAATTCTCTTGTTCATCCAAAGCGCAAGGTGAAAGATGTGCTTGGTGACAGGCATGGGTCAAAGAAATGAGGGGTGTACCTTGTTCTGGGGGATGTCCAAGATCAGGTTTGTAGTTCAAAGCGGTGGTGGAAGATGAGGGAGTCGAGAGTTGGGGGCAAAAATTCAGGGCTAGGATGGCAAGGATTGCCAAACATTCATATGTGTTGGTGAGCACTGGTAACGTCACCAGGCATACACCATGTGCACTCTGAAAGAACAATAGAGCACATATAACTCAGACATAAATGGCAATAACAACAAAGCAGACACAAAATCACAGAAAGCAGACTGTTAATAAATTGTTCTGAAGTAAGCATTGGACAGCTGAACAGAAAAAAACAAAAAGATGAGCCTGAGGAAATACTGGGAAAATAAAAGCATGGGTTCCAAGTAGCTGGGGAGCAGTGGCTGCCCAGCCGTCTGGGCATTCCAGCATGTGTCTCTGGGCTGGGTGGGGTTCTTCTGTGGCTGACAAATATAGTAGTCGGTTATATAACGTTAAGTCAAGGCACTATAAATTAAAGCTACATTGCTAATTCATCACACCGATATATCACAACATGAATGGACTTACACAGGATATAAGCAAATCAAGGAGGCAGTTAGCGGCACAGCGCATTTTTGGGACCTTACACAGTGAGTAGCCCTATTGTCTCACAGTGTCTGGGTGGTGCAACAAAATGTGGGTTCGATCCCTACTCAGTCCGTGTGCAGCTTGCTTGTTCTCCCCATATCTGTATGGGTTTTCTGTGGATGCTCCGGCTAAGACATCCTGTTTATGTAGATTGGTATCTCTCAGTCACCCGTAGTGCAGGAGTGACAGAGTGTGTTTCACTGATGTATGGATGAATGACCTTCAACAATACATAGTGTTCATTGGAAGTTGCTTTGGAGAAAGTCATCTGCTAAATGAAGAAACATAGTAGATTGCTCTGTTGCCGTTCCCCTGAACTAGTCTCACATTAGATTCCATCAAACGTGTTGTCTAAGAAACATCAATTCAGGTTATTTCAAGTTGTTTTTTTTTTTTTCTTTTTTGCTTTTCACCATATCAGGTAAATCAAAAATGCCTAAAACTATGAGAAGCCTTTCTGCTTTTCCCTAGTAATTAGAAAAGAGTGTGTTTTTCTCGAGAAGACAAAAAAAGCACAATGAAGCACTGTCATGCTTTAATTGTCCCCTTTGAGACACACAGAGGAAAATGTAATCCTGTGAACTCATGAAAAATCACAGGGAAATAATGGTGGAAAAGTGCCTTTAACCGACAACAAGATATTGTTGTCTGATGGGGCGACTCGGTTCCATGACGTTCTTCAGAGGGACATTAACAGGGAGCTTAATCCCATGCATGTCACAATACAAGAGTCTGGAAAAAAATGTAAAAAAATTAAATTTATGCAATGACATCCTTCTACTGAGGATAAGCTTCAGTAACATTTATTACTATTTATTCATTTATTAATATTATTTGTTCATTCCAATGAAACAATATTATGTATGCATATAATGGGCCAATTCTGAGATGTACAAAAAAGGGAGAATATAACAGAAAATATCATTTTAATAAGGAAAACTCTTCATAACACCACATATGTAAAATGTGCTATATTAATCAAAATAAATTGAATGCATCTAATGCACAATATTGCATTCTGTATAGCTGAGTATTTCACATGAAACAAAAACAGAGTCATTTTTCAGGGGAAAGAATTGAAGAGTGGTAACAACAGAGTCATCTCTTCTTCTTCAGCTTCCCAAAAGTTTTCACATTGACGTTGAGCAGTGGTACTTGCCTCCCAACACTGAGCTGTCTGGGGAAGAAATTACTCATCCAAAGCACCCTTAAAGAGCCTTGGAACAATTTTATCGTCAATTAATCACAACGTTCACAAAAAGGACAATGAATCATGCTTAATGGCACTTTCTTTAATGGATACTACGGTTCAAAACAAAATGCCATCAGATGTATGAAATGCCAGGTGACAGTGAATGTGAACTGAAACGTCTTCATAAGTTCCTAGTTTCACCCTAGCTAAAAAATATGTACAGTAAAAAAGAAAACAAGTGGAAAGCTTTTAGACAAGGTCTGTGAGGTTGATTACAAGACCCAGTGGTGATTTCTAAAGTCATGACCAGAGGTGGCTTGCAAATGTAATCAAGGAGACATTGTTGTAAGGCAGGTTACCTAGCAAAGTGGCTAATAGTCTTGTCAGTCAGGATTTCTCCCAGAGAATGAGAATGGTGGGAGAATGCAGATGCCACCCGGACTTGATCATCATCAGAAAATGGGAAATAACATGGTGAAGAAAAGGGTAAGAAAATAGCGAAGCTGAAACATATGGACCCTATAGAGAAGGATCATTGATGGACTGATTGGTCGCTGTTCCAAAAAGTCTTTGTTTCAAGGTGTTCAAGGTGATCTGTATCTTCCAGTACATCATATCTTATCTAGTCATCCACCTGGCTGGAATCTATTAGGACATAAAATGGGCTGGAAATCTTAACACACACACACACACACACACACACACACACACACACACACACACACACAGTGGCTGAAACTGCTAGTCCCAAGTGGGGTCGCAGGAAGCCAGAGCCTAACCCGGCAACACAGGGCGCAAGGGACACACCTAGGGAGGGACGCCAGTCTGTTGCAGGGCACCCCAAGCAGGATTCGAACCCCAGACCTACCAGAGAGCAGGCACAGGCCAAACCCGCTGACAGTGTTCTGGCCTGACTTCATCCAAGATCTATCTGTTTGTTTACCATTTGGTGTACTAAAATGTCTCCTCCATTATCAACCTTCTCTAGATGAGACAACACATTTTATTTAGCTGTCTAAGTGACAGCTACCCACATTCAGACATTAAAAGCAATGCTGTACTGTACTGCATCAAATGCAACCTGGCTGTCAGCATGTAGAAGAAACAGTGGCATGACTCTAACTGCTGCAGAGCAATTCAAAAACAATTTGTACATATGTGTTCCCAGGGATAGAGTCAGCAAGATGCTGCTGCCAAGGCTGATGAGCTCACTGACAGTGTTCTACATGGCGTATGCAGTGGGAGTCACTGAGACACATACACATCCTGTCCTTCCTTTGGAAGACTACCTATTAGATTCACTTTCCCTCCAACACAACTTATCGTTAAAAAGGATGCCTGTGTTAAAGCGCTCTGTGTCACTGTGTGAGAAGAACGCTCTATAAAAATAAATTGAAATTGAAATTGAAAGGACTAAAAGAATCAAGTAAGGAATTTGCATCTGCATGCTAGAGGTCTCTCAATTAAATCCTGATGCCTCATTATCATGCTGAAATTAGGGCATCTAGATACGCAATTGTAAGTGTACAAGTAGGTCTGAATCCCTACTGGAGACTTGCAGGCAATTTGAAGCACACCCAAAACTGACTGCAGATGAACTGATTGACCAAGTGAGTGACTGGTCACCTCGCCGATACGTTGCTGACACAACATTAATATTCAACCCAGATAGTTGTGGAGAGATCACAGAGGTGCATCCATTTATATTCCATTTATTCAGGCAAAGTTCAACCAGTGCTGGGTATCTTAATTCTGGGGCCTTCATTTAATCTAAACTGTGCCATTTGGAAGAAATCATTTATGGAATGAAATGGGATTTATGAGAGAAAGGGGCTTGAATGAAAGGATGTTATCAAAAAGCTTGCATCTTGTCTTGGTGCGACCTTGGCAAATGTAATCAGCCATGTCTTATCATGAAGTATTGTTTCAAAATAGACCCATTACTCTGGATTTTCCATGTCCATATCCCTCCACACCCCCCCTCAAAAAAAATAAAAAAAGAAATAAATAATGGATCTGAAGTCATTTATATGATTGTGGGAATACCATATGATGTCTAGACAAACTGTACAATGGGCAAAGAATTATAAGCTAAGACCAACTGCTAAATGGTTTGTGTTGTTTGCTCTTTTCACTCTCCATAGGGACAGTGTTGGGGAGGGAGGAGGCAGTGATTTTCCCAAGGACTACCAATCTACAGTTGATTACTTTTCCACTGCCTACAGGTTTCCTACCCAACTATCCATTTGTGTTTTGGGCTGTAAGTGTGTTTATGTGTTGTACTCCCTGGTCCTTTAGAGAGGAGTGATGATGCTACCATTCTGTAACATAATGTTTTTCCCACCAGGGCATTCTCTGTTTCCCATATTGGCCCCATCATTCACCCATGTGTGCACATATACGTGTTGGGCTCCTGTGGAGGCTGTTAAGCTGTGGCCTAGTGACCCAGTTGTAACCCATCTGAGGCCTACATGGACATGGTGGATTGGAAGAAAAGATTTACCCTCCTGAGATCCAACTATTCATTGTTGTCCATTGTACAATACATTTTTTGAGATCATCACCCAAACTGCTATAATGCTTATAGTTGTTATACAGGATATTCTATACTCTTAAATGATGGTACATGTTATGGTGTGGGGCTTGGATGACTTTCTAGGAACCTGGGGAATAATTCCAAAAGCCTTGTTGGGAGGATATTTCAGTTCAGCCTTGCTATCTTTCCTACATGTGCTGACACCAGGGTGAGATGGTTTCAAGACTGGACACGTATACCAGGCATTACTTCCTTATCACACAGATAGCACTCATCAGCTGCAAAAAACCCAGTGGTTCAGGGTCCGGCTTGTGTGCCGGCTGCTCAAGCAGCCGATGCGGACACACGAGGCCTGGCCCCTGAATTCCATTGCTTTCGCTGCCACACTGTTTGATGGCTTGTCAGTCATGCCAGGATCTGAAGGATTGTGTTCAAACGTGCTGGTTTCCCCAATGTCTGCTTTCATTTTGCCTCTGTCAGCTTCCTGCTGTCCACAACTTTTTCCTCCCTGTTTGATTCTGCTTTTCCAAGGCTATTAGTGAGGGAGTTTTGTGTGTGTGGGGTTGGGGGGTTCATGTGTGTTTATTTACCGAATTCCTTTTTTACAAGCAAGGTACACATACTGCACATACTGTCTGAAACCTCTTGACCCAAGCAGGGTCATAGCAAACTGGAGCCTAACCTGGCAACACAGGGCACAAGGCTGGAGGGGGTGGGGACACACTCAGGACAGGACAAGCAAAGTACACACACACACACACACACACACACACACACACACGCACACACACACGCGCACACGCGCGCGCACACGCACATTTTCAGAACCGCTTGTCCCATACGGGGTCACAGGGAACCGGAGCCTAACCCGGCAACACAGGGCGTAAGGCCGGAGAGGGAGGGGACACACCCAGGACGGGACGCCACTCCGTCGCAAGGCACCCCAAGGGGGACTCGAACCCCAGACCCACTGAAGAGCAGGACTGTGGTCCAACCCACTGCGCCACCGCACCTCTTATGTATATATAATATATATATAAAAAAAATCCCCCATTCGCCCCCTTTTTTGCGGGCGGTCTTACTTCTTCAAGCTCGGGTCCTCTACCAGAGGCCTGGGAGCTTGAGGGTTCTGCGCAGTATCTTAGCTGTTCCTGGGACCGCGCTCTTCTGGACAGAGATCTCGGATGTTGTTCCCGGGATCTGCTGGAGCCACTCTCCCAGCTTAGGGGTCACAGTCCCAAGTGTTCCGATTACCATGGGGACCACTGTTGCCTTCACCTTCCACGTCTTTTCTAGCTCCTCTCTCAGTCCTTGGTATTTTTCAAGCTTCTCATGTTCTTTCTTTCTCATGTTGCCATCGCTTGGGATGGCGACATCTATCACTACGGCTTTCTTCCTCTGTTTGTCCACCACTCCTATGTCCGGTTGGTTAGCCATTACTAATTTGTCAGTCTGGATCTGGAAGTCCCACAGGATCTTGGCTTGGTCATTCTCGACCACCCTTGGGAGTGTATCCCACTTTGATCCTGGGACTTCCAGCCCATACTCGGCACAGATGTTCCTGTACACTATGCCAGCCACTTGGTTATGGCGTTCCATGTATGCCTTGCCCGCTAGCATCTTACACCCTGCTGTTATGTGCTGGAGGCACAGGGGCATCTTTGCACAGCCTGCACCTGGGGTCCTGCCTGGTGTGGTAGACCCCGGCCTCTATTAATCTTGTACTTAGAGCTTGTTCCTGTGCTGCTATGATTAGTGCCTCTGTGCTGTCTTTCAGTCCAGCTTTGTCCAGCCACTGGTATGATTTTTCGATATCAGCCACTTCTTCAATCTGCCGGTGGTACATACCGTGTAGGGGTTTGTCCTTCCATGATGGGTCCTGTTCTTCCTCGTCCTCCTTCTCGGGTTTCTGCTGCCTCAGGTATCCACTAAGTATCTCATCAGTCAGGGCCATCTTCCTGATGTAGTCAAGGATCTTTGTTGTTTCATCCCGGATAGTGGCTCTGATGCTCACTAGTCCTCGGCCTCCT